>NC_142496.1:7840735-8098235 GCF_965113065.1 Corylus avellana
ATATAAATGCTTGCTTAGCTCGTGATCAAGATGGGAGAATTCCTCTCCACTTAGCTACAATGAGAGGAAGAATAGAGATCATAGAAAAGTTGATTAAAGCTCGACAAGAGTCCATCTTGATGAATCTCGAAGGAGACAGTGTATTGCACTTGTGTATTCGATATAATCATCTCGATGCTCTGAAGTTGTTAGTGGAATTGGCTAATGGTAATGAATCATTCCTCAGCTCCAAAGACCACGATGGCAACTCAATATTGCATTTAGCAGTGATGCGCAAGCAAAAGCAGGTGCGATAACAATATCAATGGCTACTCTCTTAAAAGAGATTTTTTTTTTTTCTTTCTAAGTTATATATGACATAGAAATTATTTTAGATCTACTTTTTGTTTTTCCATCCCTTTTTCACTAGTCTGTTTGTATTCATAAAGTAGGACTAATTAAAATTTTAAATTGAAAAAAGCTATATATATATATTCGTACAATAAGTTCAAAAAAAAAAAAATCACGATCCCTTTGTTTGATGCGGTTCTTCTAAAGATCATGCAAACATTAGTAAATAACTCAAGAGAGAGAGATCATTCAATGTTGAAAATTCTAAAACGACTCCAATTATCACCTACTCACACGTCTAGGAGTTTTACAGAAAATAACCAGAAAACAGATCTAACTTAGCAGTTAAAAATTCAACCAAATACTGATATGAAATATGCAATCAAGAACACAGAAATTTGGTTACGAAGAGGAAACCATTTAGAGAACTCTCTAAATGTAAAACCTCTCCGGGGCAGCCAAACCCAGGAAATCAATTCACTAAAATAGAAGAATAAGGAATACAAGAAGAATAACAAAACCTTTGACTCTTCCTTGCACACGACAAGTGACCCACTTGACTTCTACCTCAGTAGCCCTTTCCAGAACATCTGGCACGATTCTTCTAAAAGATTTCCTTTCACCGGAACTCCGATTGGCTTCACGTATTTTCTCTTCAACAATAATCTAGAACAAATTCTCTCTCTCTAATCACCCTGATATTTGCTCAATAAAATACGTACATATAAATGTAGCAAAATCGTGTTTAAATAGAAAATAACCCTAATAAGTCCGTCAGGTCCGGACCCTGCAGATCTGAGGTCCGGACCCTGCTTGAGAAATCCATTTTCGGGAAATGGGGTCCGGACCCTGCTTCTGGAGGTCCGGACCCTACTTGAGAAATCCACTTTCGGGAAATGGGGTCCGGACCCTGCTTCTGGAGGTCCGGACCCTGCTTGAAAAGATAAGTCTCTGGAAATGGGGTCCGGACCCTGCTTCTGGAGGTCCGGACCCTGCTTGAAAAAATAAGTCTCTGGAAATGGGGTCCGGACCCCTGGAGGTCCGGACCCTGCTAGAACCTGCTTCCTAAATATTCTCATTTTCAACTCTATACATGTAAACCGAATGAGCCAAAATCTAAACTAACAAACTCCCCCTTTGGCCATTCGGGAACAAAAGTAATGTAGTACATGAAAATGACACATCAAAATAACTCCCCCTTTTTGTCTCGGAAGGACAATGGAAGCAAAAAAAAAAAAAAACTAGAGTTGTAAATAAGAAACCCAACAACCAAGTTTTAAACAGACAACACCAACAAAAAATTGTCTTGCCAGAAACAAAACCAAACAAAACAAGAGAGAAAAATTATTCTTGCCAAAGGCTTTCCTTGATGGACTTCACATCTTTCTCCAAATTCGTTAGGCGAGTGTTGATGGCTTCAATGCTTCGGCCTTGAGTTTGAAGTAAGTCAATTATTTTAGTTAATTGACTTGGCATGTCTGATGATCCTGAGGAGGACGCAGCGGTAGTCTCTTGAGCAAGTGGAGGCTCCTGCGCAGCTGGAGCGTGAAGTCGAAGTTGGGCATTGGACTTCATCACAGTTGCTTTTCCAAAGTAACCTTCAGGAGCTTCCATACGTTCATTTGCAGCAATTTTTGGCAAAGTGGCGTGCAGAATCTTCGTAATGAGACCGCCATAAGGTAATGCAATAGAATGATCTTCATGAAGCTCGATCATTGTCAGTACGAAATGAGTGCATAAACAAAACTCAGCACGAGTAATGATGCCATAAATCATCATTGCTCGTTCGATAGTCAAATGACTATGGGGAGAAATTGGCCAAATATTCTGCAGTACAATCCGAGTTAACAACCTCTCTGGAGCCCGTATATTGCCAATCGGAAGTTTTTTCAGGTCTTCATCCCATACAAGCTGCTGAATTGGATTAAGAACCGCCATGATTTCAGCTTTTGTTGGTTGTGCATCATTGTCCAGAAAGGGAAGCGGCTTCTCATTTGTCAGTGGGATCCCAGTAACTTCACTGATCAGCTCAGTAGTGATATTGAGAGTTTTCCCGGAAACCTTGGTCTTGAATGACGGTGGACCAACCAAGTCAATATCATCAATGTTGTAGTAGAATTCCCGAACTAAACGAGTGTAGGCACTCACAGGAACAAACAATGAGGTCCAATGATTTTCCTGGAAGATGTCATGAATGAATCGGAACGGTTCCACTGTAAGATCATTTTGTTCCACTCCACGCTTGATCATAATTTTGCGCGTCAAAATCTTTTCTTGTAAAACTGATTTTTCTTCTCGAGTGCGCTTTCTCCTTTGTGTAGATTCTGAAATTGGATACACCATTTTCTACATTGACACCAAAAAAATATATGGAAAATTGATATCACACAATACTAGAAGATGAAGCCCACAAATGAGACAAATGCACAATATCTAGATGACGCAAATTTAACACAACACAAATTACTGAGTGCATGGAAAAAGAAAAAATGCAGATCAATGCAGCACTACTTCATTGAGTCATTCTAGTAAACAGTTTTATAGGCATTGAAGTATTGAATATAGCATGAAAAAAATGAATTTTCCACAAAACGTTCCTAGTGCCATGCCAATCAATATTGAAAGTCCAATAACAGTGAAGTAGATCAATGTGATAAAAAAATGGAGCACACATGCAAATTTTATTCTTTGAGGCATTTTAGCAAACACATTATAGGCATGTAGATATGAACATGGATAAACATATACCAATAAGAGAAACCGAGTCCTAAATACATAATAGAAAGTGTATTTTGGAAACAATTATGTGAGATAGAAGGAAAGTGTATTCTTTTCTTCCTCTGTGTGTCCAACTCTTCCAACTACATTCAAAGTTCAACAATCCACGGTATGTTTATTTCACTTTGTAGTTTTTTGTTTTTTTTTGTTTGTTCTCAAATCAAAATTTCGGATGGACATATTTGGGTTTGAAGTTGATACTCCGAATTGCTGTTTGTTCTCAAATCAAAATTTCGGATGGACATATTTGGGTTTGAAGTTGATACTCCGAATTGCTGTTGTGGTTGATTGAATTTGACTTTCCTTCTATCTCACATAATTGTTTCCAAAATACACTTTCTATTATGTATTTAGGACTCGGTTTTTCTTTTTGGTATATGTTTATCCATGTTCATATCTACATGTGCCTATAATGTGTTTGCTAAAATGCCTCAAAGAATAAAATTTGCATATGTGCTCCATTTTTTTTATCACATTGATCTACTTCACTGTTATTGGACTTTCAATATTGTTTGGCATGGCACTAGGAACGTTTTGTGTAAAATTCATTTTTTTTCATGCTATATTCAATACTTCAATGCCTATAAAACTGTTCACTAGAATGACTCAATGAAGTAGTGCTGCATTGATCTGCATTTTTTCTTTTTCCATGCACTCAGTAATTTGTGTTGTGTTAAATTTGCGTCATCTATATATTGTGCATTTGTCTCATTTGTGGGCTCCATCTTCTAGTATTGTGTGATATCAATTTGCCATATTTTTTTTGGGGTCAATGTAGAAAATGGTGTATCCAATTTCAGAATCTACACAAAGGAGAAAGCGCACTCGAGAAGAAAAATCAGTTTTACAAGACAAGATTTTGACCCGCAAAATTATGATCGAGCGTGGAGTGGAACAAAATGATCTTACAGTGGAACCGTTCCGATTCATTCATGACATCTTCCAGGAAAATCATTGGACCTCATTGTTTGTTCCTGTGAGTGCCTACACTCGTTTAGTTCGGGAATTCTACTACAACATTGATGATATTGACTTGGTTGGTCCACCGTCATTCAAGACCAAGGTCTCCGGGAAAACTCTCAATATCACTACTGAGCTGATCAGTGAAGTTACTGGGATCCCACTGACAAATGAGAAGCCGCTTCCCTTTCTGGACGATGATGCACAACCAACAAAAGCTGAAATCATGGCGGTTCTTAATCCAATTCAGCAGCTTGTATGGGATGAAGACCTGAAAAAACTTCCGATTGGCAATATACGGGCTCCAGAGAGGTTGTTAACTCGGATTGTACTGCAGAATATTTGGCCAATTTCTCGCCATAGTCATTTGACTATCGAACGAGCAATGATGATTTATGGCATCATTACTCGTGCTGAGTTTTGTTTATGCACTCATTTCGTACTGACAATGATCGAGCTTCATGAAGATCATTCTATTGCATTACCTTATGGCGGTCTCATTACGAAAATTCTGCACGCCACTTTGCCAAAAATTGCTGCAAATGAACGTATGGAAGCTCCTGAAGGTTACTTTGGAAAAGCAACTGTGATGAAGTCCAATGCCCAACTTCGACTTCACGCTCCAGCTGCACAGGAGCCTCCACTTGCTCAAGAGACTACCGCTGCGTCCTCCTCAGGATCATCCGACATGCCAAGTCAATTAACTAAAATAATTGACATACTTCAAACTCAAGGCCGAAGCATTGAAGCCATCAACACTCGCCTAACGAATTTGGAGAAAGATGTGAAGTCCATCAAGGAAAGCCTTTAGCAAGAATAATTTTTCCCTCCTGTTTTGTTTGGTTTTGTTTCTGGCAAGACAATTTTTTGTTGGTGTTGTCTGTTTAAAACTTGGTTGTTGGGTTTCTTGTTTACAACTTGTTTTGCTTCCTTTGTCCTTCCGAGACAAAAAGGGGGAGTTATTTTGATGTGTCATTTTCATGTACTACATTACTTTTGTTCCCGAATGGCCAAAGGGGGAGTTTGTTAGTTTAGGTTTGGCTCATTCGGTTTACATGTATAGAGTTGAAAATGAGAATATTTAGGAAGCAGGTTCTAGAGTAATTCCGCCAATGTTTTCAAGCAGGGTCCGGACCTCCAGAAGCAGGGTCCGGACCCCATTTCCAGAGACTTATCTTTTCAAGCAGGGTCCGGACCTCCAGAAGCAGGGTCCGGACCCCATTTCCCGAAAGTGGATTTCTCAAGCAGGGTCCGGACCTCCAGAAGCAGGGTCCGGACCCCATTTTCCGAAAATGGATTTCTCAAGCAGGGTCCGGACCTCAGATCTGCAGGGTCCGGACCTGGCGGACTTATTAGGGTTATTTTCTATTTAAACACGATTTTGCTACATTTACAAGTACGTATTTTATTGAGCAAATATCTGGGTGCTTAGAGAGAGAGAATTTCTTCTAGATTATTGTTGAAGAGAAAATACGTGAAGCCAATCGGAGTTCCGGTGAAAGGAAATCTTTTAGAAGAATCGTGCCAGATGTTCTGGAAAGGGCTACTGAGGTAGAAGTCAAGTGGGTCACTTGTCGTGTGCAAGGAAGAGTCAAAGGTTTTGTTATTCTTCTTGTATTCCTTATTCTTCTATTTAGTGAATTGATTTCCTGGGTTTGGCTGCCCCGGAGAGGTTTTACATTTAGAGAGTTCTCTAAATGGTTTCCTCTTCGTAACCAAATTTCTGTGTTCTTGATTGCATATTTCATATCAGTATTTGGTTGATTTCTTAACTGCTAAGTTAGATCTGTTTTCTGTTTTTTTTTTCTGTAAAACTCCTAGACGTGTGAGTAGGTGATAATTGGAGTCGTTTTAGAATTTTTCCCGAAAGTGGATTTCTCAAGTAGGGTCCGGACCTCCAGAAGCAGGGTCCGGACCCCATTTCCCGAAAATGGATTTCTCAAGCAGGGTCCGGACCTCAGATCTGCAGGGTCCGGACCTGACGGACTTATTAGGGTTATTTTCTATTTAAACACGATTTTGCTACATTTATATGTACGTATTTTATATAAACAGATTGTTAGGTCAGATCTTATTCCGCTTAATATTTGTGAATCACCTAGACATTTAAATAGGTGTCGTTTGGAGTCGTATTTTAGAATTTTCAATTGGTATCAGAGCGGGTTCACTCTGTGAAGGATTTATTTCCTGAGTGTGATCCGAGACTCCATATCAAATGTCTCATACTGTTGCTCCTAATTCTCTTCCCGTCTTTGACGGAACAAATTATACGCTTTGGAAAATTCGTATGAGAGCATATTTTAAATCCATTAATGTTTGGCATATTGTGAGAGTTCTTTAGAAACATTCAATTCATTCTCAAGTGATAAAGACTTTTCAACAAGCACAGAAATCTCAGATTTCAAAGAATCAATCAAGATATGTGATTTAGACAAATCATTCGCCAAAGATTCTTTATCAGATTTCAAAGAATCAATTAGGACATGTGATTCAGACAATTCATTAACAATAGATTCATTCACATGTTTAAGATCTTGAAAATCCCCCAAACAATTTGTGTATTGATGTCTCAAAAGAGTGAATTTTTCCAACAAATTGTTGAAGGAGTTTATAAGATCATATTCCCCTTGAGAAGTATTCATAGGAAACAGGAGTCAACAGATCTCACTCAAGAATTTAATCCAAATAGAGTGAACCCGCTCTGATACCAATTGGTTCCAAAACCAAAAGATCAGAATATCATTGGCACTAAATGGATCTTTAAGAATAAATCTGACGAGCATGGTACAGTGGTAAGAAACAAAGCTAGATTGGTTGCTCAAGGATACACTCAGGTTGAAGGAGTGGATTTTGATGAGACATTCGCACCAGTAGCCAGATTGGAATCTATCAGAATTTTGTTGAGCATCTCATGTCATCTCCAGATCAAATTGTATCAGATGGACGTCAAGAGTGCTTTTCTTAATGGCATTCTTCAAGAAGAAGTATATGTAGCTCAGCCAAAAGGGTTTCAGGATCCAACTTATCCGGATCATGTTTACAAGTTGAAAAAGGCGCTTTATGGATTAAAACAAGCTCCGAGAGCTTGGTATGAACGTCTGACAACATACCTTCTTGCACATGGGTTCATCCGAGGACAGGCTGACCGTACATTGTTCATTCGTAGGAAAGCCAGTCAACTTCTCATTGTCCAAATTTATGTAGATGACATTATCTTTGGATCTACGGTTGACTCACAGGCTCATCAGTTTTCTACAGAAATGAAGCAAGAATTTGAAATGAGTATGATTGGTGAACTGACCTATTTTCTAGGTTTTCAAGTTCAACAATCCAACAAAGGCATCTTTGTATCTCAACCAAAGTATGCAAAAGATCTTGTGAAGAGATTTGGGTCATGTTTATTAAAACCCAATCCAGTCCTATCATGTGAATGTTTCTGATTTCCTAACATTTGATTCAATTTAGCACTCGAAAACTTCTTTAAATGATCATTCGACTCATTCAAGTTCTTTTCCAGAGATTTCACTTTAGCAATCAGCATGAGATTTTCAGAAGTCAAAGTGTTTCGAATAGCTAAACATTCATCCATAGATTTCATTAATCTTTCTTTCTCAAGTTCAGCTTCTTTCAGATTTTTCAGATTTTTCCTATTTAGCTTGTTCAATTTATCACATTCTACAAACAAGTTATTATAAGCAGTTTGTAAATCCACCTCATCATCAGATTCAATTTCAGATTCATTTATCATGTGAGGTGAGTTAACAGTCTCATAATAATTATCATAAGAAGCAGTAAAAGCTAAATAATTCACTCCTCCTTCAACATCTTCTTCGGATTTTTCATCATCTGATTCATCACTCTGAGTGACATTGAAAGCTTTACCTTTGGATTTTTTCAGATTAGCACATTCAATTCGAATATGACCCCTACCCCCACATTCATGACATTTTCGTCCACTAGTGAACTTATCTTTCTGATCATTCTCTAAGTTCTCACGAGGATTATTTCTAAACTCACCTTTCGGTTTCACAGGAGTTTTTGAGTCACGATTTTTAAACCTTCCATTCACGGGTCTAAAAAATTTTCTAAATTTTTTAGCAAACAGGGCAAATTCTTCATCATCCCCAGAATCCTCATCAGACGACCCACAAGAATTGACTTTAACATTTTTTGTTTTAAGAGCAATGTTTTTAGTTTTCTTGAGTTTGGGTAGAATTAGTTCAAAAGTCTGAAGGGAACCTACAAGTTCTTCTACTCTCATAGTATCTAAGTCCTTGCTCTGTTGTATAGCAGCAATTTGGGGAATAAACCTCTCAGGCAAAGATCTTAAGATTTTTTTCACCACTTTAGCATCATCCATTTTCTTTCCCAAATTAATGGTAGAATTTCTAATGGCACTAAGCTTTGAATAGAATTCATCAAAAGTTTCATCTTCCTGCATTCTAATCTCCTCAAACTGAGAAACCAACATTTGAATTTTTGAAGTTCTAACAACTTTAGTTCCTTCATGTGTGATTTCTAACGTTTCCCAAGCTTCCTTAGCTATTTCACATCTAGAAATCCTAGAAAATTCTTCATTTGAAACAGAGATGTAAATAGCATTTATAGCTTTGTCATTCGCAGTAGCACAATTTTTTTCTTCCGTTGTCCATTCAGCAATTGTTTTGTCTGGACGTGTCCATCCAGATTCAACAATATGCCAAACATTAATGGATTTAAAATAAGCTCTCATACGAATTTTCCAAAGCGTATAATTTGTTCCGTCAAAGACGGGAAGAGAATTAGGAGCAACCGTAAGAGACATTTGATATGGAGTCTCGGATCACACTCAGGAAATAAATCCTTCACAGAGTGAACCCGCTCTGATACCAATTGAAAATTCTAAAACGACTCCAATTATCACCTACTCACACGTCTAGGAGTTTTACAGAAAATAACCAGAAAACAGATCTAACTTAGCAGTTAAAAATTCAACCAAATACTGATATGAAATATGCAATCAAGAACACAGAAATTTGGTTACGAAGAGGAAACCATTTAGAGAACTCTCTAAATGTAAAACCTCTCCGGGGCAGCCAAACCCAGGAAATCAATTCACTAAAATAGAAGAATAAGGAATACAAGAAGAATAACAAAACCTTTGACTCTTCCTTGCACACGACAAATGACCCACTTGACTTCTACCTCAGTAGCCCTTTCCAGAACATCTGGCACGATTCTTCTAAAAGATTTCCTTTCACCGGAACTCCGATTGGCTTCACGTATTTTCTCTTCAACAATAATCTAGAACAAATTCTCTCTCTCTAATCACCCTGATATTTGCTCAATAAAATACGTACATATAAATGTAGCAAAATCGTGTTTAAATAGAAAATAACCCTAATAAGTCCGTCAGGTCCGGACCCTGCAGATCTGAGGTCCGGACCCTGCTTGAGAAATCCATTTTCGGGAAATGGGGTCCGGACCCTGCTTCTGGAGGTCCGGACCCTACTTGAGAAATCCACTTTCGGGAAATGGGGTCCGGACCCTGCTTCTGGAGGTCCGGACCCTGCTTGAAAAGATAAGTCTCTGGAAATGGGGTCCGGACCCTGCTTCTGGAGGTCCGGACCCTGCTTGAAAAAATAAATCTCTGGAAATGGGGTCCAGACCCTGCTTCTGGAGGTCCGGACCCTGCTAGAACCTGCTTCCTAAATATTCTCATTTTCAACTCTATACATGTAAACCGAATGAGCCAAAATCTAAACTAACAAATGTGGTTCAATTAAATTTAGTTGGAGTTGTTTTGTAGAAGTGCTTTTAGAATTTCTGCTAGTTGTTTGATGAAACAATAGACTATTGAAGTATGCAGGCGACTTTATGCAGGCAATAAAATACATACTTTCATTTTAAAAAATAGAAGGAGAGGCTAATGCCATGAAGAAGATTGGTCTCACAGCTTTAGATGTCTTAGAGGCCTACGTCTATCCAAGAGATGTGAAATGGTTTGAAATCCAAAACATTCTCAACGAAGCTGGTGTCAGAAGATCAACGAATCGAAATCCTTCCCTATCACCAACACTGAGTAGTAATGGTGTTGATGAAGCACAACCATCTCAATCAAGGTTTAGGGGATGGTGGGAGCGCATTCGTTCATCATTAGTTAAACACTTGACGCACGAGGAAAATTAGATCCAGGAAACACGTGGTACATTGATGGCAGTAGCTACTGTGATTGCAACCATGGCTTTCCAAGCTGGGATCAGCCCACCAGGGGGTGTTTGGCAAGAAACTAGAACAAAACGAATGAGAGGTTTCAATTGTACGAAAGATAATATATGTAAAGCCGGCACAGCTGTTCTTTCTTATGATGATCAGGATCATGATTACTACCAATTCTTCTTAACTTGCAATACCGCCTCTTTCTTGGCATCTGTGTCCGTCATACTTTTGGTCATTAGTGGATTTCCTCTTAGGAACTAGTTCTTTATATGGCTTTTGACATTAGCCTTGACTATCTCCGTCTGTTGCATGTCACTTAGCTATATTGCGGCAATCAGTTTAGTGACGGATATCTCAGATACATCTCTGCGACGGTCTTGAATATATTTTTCTACATTTGGCAGGGAGTGTTTGCGTTTGCTAGTTTGGTTCACATAATTCGTCCGCTCTCTTGGATTGTGAAGAAATTGCTCACGATTGTGAAGAAATTGCTCAAGTTCATACGCAAGTACTCAACAACGGGTCAAGCAGAAAACTCGACTAATGTCTAAGAGTAAAATTGTCATGATGAGAATCTGGGCTAGATATTTGAGAATAAAAATATTATCAATTCATTGATAAGAAAGAAGTTGTTACGGATAGGGTTTGGGTAATCTCATTGTGATCTTTATCGTTGGGTTTAGTGATAAGTTCATTAGTCATTGAATTGTATTAGGATAATTGGTGATGTTATGTATAAATAAGTGGTTGAACGATGAATAGAGCATGTTGAAATTCTCCCAATAAATTACAGTTGAATGATGCCTGGCTTCTTCAACGTACTTAGAATTTTGTCTTAAAAGTTCTTTTGAGTTGATCGTCAATATTGGGTCCAAAGCAAAAAAGTGCTCCCTGGTTTATACCAAATTTTTATCATTGCCTAGGTATGAAGGCTCAGATGGATCTACTTGAATAAAACGTACAATTAATGGATCCGGTAAGGGTAACAACACTTAATGAAACGTCTCATTGAGTTGATGGTGAAAATATAAACTAGACTCCAAAATAAGCATAGAGGTGGGTGAATAAGTGTTTAACAAAAATAATGCGGAATTAAAAATATGGTTAAATACCTTTTCCCTTTGTAGTTTAATGACTTTATTTTTACCCACCTCAGTTTTAATTCATGTTGCAAATCATACCTCAATTATTGATTAAAATGGAGTAGCACTCTCATCCAACTTCCGTCACAAAAATTGAAGGAAGTCCATTGTCTCCATTGTGATTCACCCTGATGGACTCTGGTTGAGCAATTATTAACTCTTTTATAATCTCTATTCTTCCTCTCATTGCGGCAAAGTGGGGAGGAATTTTCTCATCTTGATCGAAAGAAAAGTAAACACTTATATTTGCTTGCAACAATGCTTTTACTATCTCGGTGTGGCCCTCAGCAGAAGCCAAGTGGAGAGGAGTTCGTCCGGATGAGTCTACCTCTTCTGCAAGTTTAGATTTTTGGCTGACAAGAACTCTAGTAAATTCAATGTGGCCAAGCAAAGCTGCAATGTGTAAGGGGGTCTCACTAAAAGATGTGAGTGAAACTTTATTAAGGAGAAGTGGATCCGTTTGGATCAAGGTGTTCAAGGTGCTTACACACCCATTGAGAGAGGCTTGATAGAGTGCAACCATTTTCTCTTCTTCAACATGCATTCTATCCATTCTTCACTTGTGAATGTGAAGATTAAAGAAACTTCAACAAGAAGCTATATACTTACTAGAGGTCACTGCTTTCCATGTGAAGTACTATATATATATATATATAGCCTTCAAAATCCAAAAGGCAGTCCGGCCCGGCCTGCAGGCAGGGCACGTATCATTCCCATAATTGGCCGTTTTAACTAATCAAATAGAAGCATTCCCATGTTGTGTTTTTCATCCGTAGTTGTACGTTATCGTCATTTTCCTGTTGTTTTTTCCTTTCCTCTTCTTAATGGTTTTATCAATGTCACAATGAATTTGATCTTTTTGATAAAACCATGACCATTATTGATATCTCCAATAGCCTCGTTGCAAACAATTAGAGTGCTCCCCTCCCATGGAGAGACGAGGTGTGTGCGGGCCCGGGCGCTAAGCATTCCCAGCAGTTTTCTCGTCATTTTTCCTATATTTAAAATATCTAAATTACTTTTTGCTTCTTTATGTCAAAATAAACCCCAATAGCTTCCTTTAATTATTCCCTATATCATTAAAATATTTATTTTTTTAATTATATTATATAAATGAGATGAGAGATAAGAGAGAATTGTGAGACATGAGAGGAGAGAAGAAAGAAGAGACAGAATCATTTTTTTAATATTTTAATAATCATAAGGTTGCAATAGTGGAACTGTAACAATCTTAATATTTATGGTTCATTTAGGGAGTCTGCTATAAATGTTTTTTGCGATTTTTTTGACATATTTTCTAAATTTAGGGAACAGACTCCCTATAGCTCGGAATGCTATAGTGGTAAAGGAAATGAGACCCTGTATAGAGTTAGGCCCATGGGTTCCTCTTAACAAGAGTTGGCCTTATTTTAGGCTCTCTTGGGCCATGGTAATTGCAGGCCCTGTATTTGACTGAGTCTTGAGTCTTAAACTTTGCATCTCAAAAGTCCAGTTTGTTCAAGAGCCCACAAACAAATCATGTCGTCGGTCCGTTCAATCAAAGAAAGGATTAAGGCGGAATATATAGAAGAGGCGGCTATAAAAGAAGTAAGAGAAAAAGAGAAGAAACTTGTTCTCGGGATCCAAATTTATGTGACAGTCTTAGTATCATGCAATAATGTTATGGGTTTTTTTCTCTTTGATTCACAAAACTACATCTTCGATTTTTGTCATGGATTTCTTATTTTTCAATATTGATAAAGGATGTTAAATAGATTGACAATTCAATATTCCTGCATAATTAAACTTATTACATTCTTACAAAACGTTTATTTATGACAAATTCCCATATCAAACAAGGGCTGAACAAAATTGAATCAAATGTTGGGACAACTTCACCGTCATTGACTATTATGACTCATGACCTGCATGTAATTAAGGCCTTGATTGCTGATTTTTTTTTTTTTTTCCCTTAAATTTATTTAAAAAAAAGTTAAAACATTAATACAAAAACTTTCTTCTTTAAAATTCATTATTTTTCTTTTCTTATATCACTAAATTTGAAGTTTGAATTGGTGATTATCTCTAGTAAGTATTACCGTAGTAGTTTGGTGTGTGAACAACGTACTAGCCCTGTTATGCTTGACTTATGGGTGCTGGAAATTGCCTATATAAAGAGATGGAAGGCCATTTGCAAATGACACGGAATAAGAGCTTCTTCTTCAAGTAAGGAAGAAGAGAGCTAGGGAGGGGATGTGCAAGAGAGTGAGGTTTTTCTTCCTTCTTCTAGAAGCCCCCTTATCTAGAAGCTTTGACATGACAAAGCTTTTTGTCAAGAGATATGCAAGAATGCATTCAAAAGACCACATTTTGCCCATCACAGTCTACGTGGCAGGAGTTTTAAAATGAAAAAAAATAAAACTCTCTCTCCTCTTTTGGCTCTTCAAATGAGTTCCATTAGAGCATTTCCAGCAGACTCTTTATAAGGGGGTCTGTTCCCTATGTTTAGAGAATATGTCCAAAAAATCACAAAAAACGTCCTACAGCAAATTCCCTATATGATTCCTTAAACCATCAGCTGCTACAGTTGAACCCAATGTTTTGGGTTCAACTGTAGCAATCCATATGATTATTATATTGATAAAACTGATGCTCTCTCTCCTCTCTCCTCTCTTCGTCTTCCCCTTCTTTCCCCAGCATTTTCTTTTCTTCTTCTCCATTCAAGCAAACGCAGAAGGAGAAGAGAGGCCTTCCCTGACCCACTTTGCAAGCTTAATCTCAAAAGACCTCTGATTTTGTCAAATCATTTCCAATGGCCAGCAACAACATCAAAGTAGGTGGAGGATTTCTTGAGGTTTCAGAGGAGAAGAGAAGGAATGAACATGGTGAATCAGAGACTGAAACCATCAAATTTTACTACTTCAATTTCGGTCTGAGAGACGATCTGAACCCCATCCTTGTTCACGATCAGATTTCCATCCATAAACGTACCGCTCCGAGTCCTCAAACTTGACGCAAATCGGAGAAGAATTCGGAGAAGAAATCGTAGACGCAAATCGAAGAAGAAATAGAAGCCACAACTTGAACCATTTGAGAAGAAAATGGCAAAATCACAGAGAAGAAGAAATGGGTACTATCGGAAGAAAGAAGAAGAAAATATGAGGGAGAGAGAGAAAATATAAATTATAGGAATAAAATATAAAAAAAGTAAAATAAAAAATAATATTTTAATGGTATAGGGAAGCATTTAAGGAAGTTATTGGGGTGTAAATTGACATAGAGAAGCAAAAAGTAGTTTGGATCCTTAAATTTAGGAAATATGACCGAGTAGCTGCTGAAAATGCTCTTAACGCTGGTGAACCCCAATCTATGGTTAACCCATTAATAAAAATAAAAAATAAAAAAAATAAAAGAGAAAAAAACTTGAAAGCACGCGAGTGAGGCCCAGGGTTTCATTTTTCATTTTCCCTCCCTATTTTCCCTCTTCTCACTCTTCGCACGCTGCTCTCTCTCTCTCCCTCCGACCTTCCGCCTCCTCCCACCACCATCCACTTCCGGCAACGAGCGCCACCCGCGCACCACCATCGGCAACACTCACCCACGGAATCAACTCGAAATCCGGCGACGCCGCCCACCGAACTCCACCCGCGGATCGCCACCGACAACGCCCACCATCCAAGATCCGGCCGGCCGAACGCCACCCACGGCACCAACTCAGAGGATTGTTTTGTGAAGATCCGTTTTTTGCAGCTGATTTGGTGAGTGGAATTTTGAAATGGGATTTTTTCATGGTTTTACTGTTCTTATACCATTCTTTTCGATTGTAATATCTAACATGGTTTAAGAGATCTTGATAGTGCCTTTTGTCTTTGATTTGTAAAGAGGGATGCCATTTTAAGGTTATTCAAGGTTTAGATGCTTGGATTTTTCAAGTCTGAATTTTAAACAAGCTTGTGGGTCTAGTTTCGATTATAATATCTAACGTGTGTCATGTTTTGCTCCCCTGCTTCGGTTTTGCTTCACTCAATAGTTTGGAAAATTTTATTCCCTTTGATTTTCGGTTGTTGGTTGAGAATGTGTAAATTTCTTGGCTTATTTTCTGGTACCCACCGAATGTGGTGTTGTGTGTGAACTGTGAAATTTGCTGAGCTTCTCCCGAATGGATATTTGGTCTTCAAAAAAAAAAAAAAAACCTTTTGGGCTTATGTTTTCCTTTCCGATTTTGGAGTTCTAACCAAATTGGGTTTTCCTTTTTCTATGGTTTGGCTGAATGTAGTTCAAATGTTGGTGTTTGTGGGTTGCTTTGTTTTTTTGGCTAAATGTTGGTTTTTGATTTTCTGGTTTTGGCTTACTCTTGTTTTGGTAATTTTTTTTTATTTTTTTTTCCTGGCTTTCTGTTTTGGCTGAGCAGGGTTTGGGTTTTGACAGTACTCCTAAGGTCCTCTTTTTGAGGAGAACATGTCTGGAATTCTTTTGATTTCTTCATGGTTGGCCGTTTGCTAGTGTCACAAAATATTTAACTTCTTTGTCAATATGTTAGAGGTAATTGACCTTAAACTAGATTGTTCTATCAAATTCAGCTTGTAATTGGACTCTTTCGTTCAAGACACTTTAGATGACGATCTTAAAAGCGTAAACATGGAGGGTTTTGTAGCAATGATGATAAGAAAAATGAAGAATTTGGAGAACGAAATGTTGCAGTATTGAGAAACTCTTGGATTGTAACCTTTTTGTATGTTTGTACCTCTTTGAGGATGATGACAAAAAAACAAATTTGTACCTTTCTTGAAGTTGATTTTTTGTGTTAATATGTATTGTGTGTTGAAAATTATGAACAATTGGTGATACTCTTGGTTAAAAATGGATACAATCCGGAGGTAGAAGAGATGGGAGGATTGACACACTGGTTATTAGAGAGGCAACCCAAAGCAATAGCAAAGGAGAAGACAATTTTATGTAACACGATGTAGTGCCTATTTTTGGCAATGTCTTGTGGGGATAGCAATTTTAACTTTTTTGCATCCTAATTTCACCGATTGATATCCATTGCACAAAAGCATTAAGTCATTGACAAATGAATGTGATTTATTTGTCCATAGAGCCTTATTAGGAAAAAAGTTTATCACTTCGCATGTAAGGAAGTATAAGTCAAGTGACTCAAAATATAATCTTTGTCCATGAGATGAAAAAGGAAAGAGGAAAAAAAATCTTTAGTCCAAACATGTTCAATTTATTTACAAAATATAGGGCTGTAAATGAGCCGACACACTCGACAGCTCGCTCGCTACTCGCTCGACTAAGCTCGACTCGAACTCGAGCTCGAAACTAAAAAAACTCGCTCGATTAGCTAATGATACATACCCGACTCGCTCGATTAAGCTCGACGGGGGCTCGTGAGTTCGACTCGTTTAACTTGGGATCGAAAGGCTCGCCCGAGCTCGTTTAGGGATCGTGAGCTCGACTCGTTTAACTAGATAATCGCCCGGCTCGCTCGACTCGGTTAGGGATCGTGAGATCGACTCGTTTAATTAGATAATTGCCCGGCTCGCTCGACTCGTTTATGGCTCGTGAGTTCGACCCGTTTTATCATTTGACCCGACCCAACCCACACGGCAATGTCACTAAAAAAAAAAAATTAACCATGTTATTAATCAATAATAATCATAGCTTGATAGCTTCAATATGTATACAATTAACTAGGTTATAGTATAACTAACATTATATGGAATATGTTATTATTTATAGGTTTAATGTCCAATTAATTAGTTGAAAATAATAATAATAGTAATCATCATATTCATAGGTTCAATGTGTGTACAATTAATTAATTAATATATAAGGGTATAGTATAACTTATACTATAAGTGAACAACTAAGTTAACTAACATTGTACAGAGTATAGACAATGTTATTATTTATAGGTTTAATGTCCAATGTCCAATGATTTAGTTAAAAATAATAATAATAGTAATCATCATATTCATAGGTTCAATGTGTGTACAATTAATTAATTAAGATTTAATAAACTATTTATAGATTTAATAATAATAATAATTTATAGGTATTAGGTTTAATGTCCAATGTCCAATTACTTAGTTAAAAATAATAATAATAGTAATCATCATATTCATAGGTTTAATGTGTGTACAATTAATTAATTAAGATTTAATAAGCTATTTATAGATTTAATAATAATAATAATTTATAGGTATTAGGTTTGATGTCTAATATCCAATCAATTAGTTAAAAATAATAATAATAGCAATCATCATAATCATAGGTTCAATGTATGTACAATTAATTAATTAAGATTTAATAAGCTATTTATAGATTTAATAATAATAATAATTTATAGGTATTAGGTTTAATGTCTAATATCCAGTTAATTAGTTAAAAATAATAATAATAGCAATTATCATAATCATAGGTTCAATGTATGTACAGTTAATTAATTAAGATTTAATAAGCTATTTATAAATTTAATAATAATAATAATTTATAGGTATTAGGTTTAATGTCTAATATCCAGTTAATTAGTTAAAAATAATAATAATAGCAATTATCATAATCATAGGTTCAATGTATGTACAGTTAATTAATTAAGATTTAATAAGCTATTTATAAATTTAATAATAATAATAATTTATAGGTATTAGGTTTAATGTCTAATATCCAGTTAATTAGTTAAAAATAATAATAATAGCAATTATCATAATCATAGGTTCAATGTATGTACAGTTAATTAATTAAGATTTAATAAGCTATTTATAAATTTAATAATAATAATAATTTATAGGCATTAGGTTTAATGTCCAATTCATAAGCTATTTAAAAAATTAAATTATATGGTACTACTTAAATGCAATAAAATGTATTAAGTAGTATTTAAATTTTTACCTTTTAAATATTGTTTTAATCTGTTAACTAATGTCTAATGGTATTGTAAAATAAATGCCAATAAATATAATGCTATAATTCCTATAAAGTATAAACTATAAAATTAATCCTACCAAACACAATTTACAACTTACACAGTTACACCACACGTTTTTTAGAAAAAAAAAAAAAAAAAAAAAACAAACAGACGTTTAGAGTTTTTTTAGGGTACTAAACGAACAACTTGTTAACTTAAATAAACGGCTGTCGTTGAATTGATTCAAATTTTATTAAAGATCTACGGTTTAGATCATTTATGGGAAAACGGAGAGGCAAGCTCACATATAATTGTGCACACGGGATAATTCAGTTTTTTTGAATTTTGAAAATATTTGAAATTTTACCTAGATTAATATTATCCGTTCGATTAATTGGCATTATTCCATAGCCGTTCGATCTGCAAAGTGGACGACAGCTGTATACCACCCCCGCAGAGATATGTATCTGGTGTTCCGCATAACACCATGAGCTTATTAATCTAAAGGTCATAAATTAAATGAAAACTTTAAGATCAAAATCAACGGTCAAAAAAAATTATTTTTCACAAATGAAACCGGATTCAATTAATTAACGCAGCAGAGAATCACTTCCGGCATTCTCTTTTTGCACGCAATGCACAGTGAACGAGACTGACGCGCCTTGATTTGCAATATTTATTTCCAGCCGTCCATTTTTTGGAGATTAAAGGTGAACCGTTGGATTAAGAAAATGGAACCCAGCTGTAACGCATGCCTACCCGTGAAAGTTATCTAGTGCTCCCATTTCTCTGATGAGCTCACTAATCCAACGTTCTAAAATAAATCAAAAAATCAAAAAATAATTAAACGATCAAGATGAAATATTAAGTGTAGGTTGCACCGGATTGACCAACTCACGCACGCAGTGGATTAATTTGCAGACTCGTTTCTTCACGCAAGCACGACAATCAAGACTGACACGCCTGACTTGTATTTCAACCGTCCAATTTTTGGCGATTAAACTCCAGCCGTTAGATCACTCTAATGGACGACAGCTGGATACCTCGCCTAACCTCAGAGTAATCTAGTGTTTCGCAGGCCACAGTAAGCTTGCTAGGATTAATTGATCGAACAACTCAAATAAAATCACTAATTTGATCTATATAATCGATGGACTATCTGAAAGGGTTACATGAGAATTTATTAGACACGGCCGTATTGGATTAAAAACTTATAAACGCATAAGTGGGACACGCGGCATGCTAGGAAAAATTGACAAAGATTGGATCAAATCCAACCATTCATTACTAAAATTAAAATCAGATCCAACGGCTGGGACTTGTTTGAGAAAAAAACTAACCTAAAAATCATCTACCTCTCACACTTTGTCCGTCAGTGACCAAGTCGCTTGCTTTCTTCTCCCCATTCTCATTTCTCCATGTCTCCAATCTCCATTTCACTTAGAACCCTAACCAGCTAGACAAACTAGTAACTAGGCTAACCAGAGAGGCAGAAACGATTGAAGCTCGAGAAGAGAGGGAGCATTCAATGCGTATCCCATCGTGGATTCGTGGTTGGTTGAATACTTGAATGCTCGCAATAAATCCTTCTCAACCCCCTACCTACACCCCGTTCGTTTCAGATCCTCAATCGAGCTGTTGATGGATCATTTGATATCCATCTAACGGCTTTCGAGCCACTCGTAGAAGTTTTGCCTTCCAAAGGCTTTTGATCAATCGCGTGAATCACTGCTACTGTGAACCAGAAAAGTTCTCCTAGCCCGTCCAATCTCGCCGCCTAATTCTCATTTTCTTATCTTATTTACATTGTTTATATTTGATTATTTGTGTTTTTTCAAGTTTTCAACTGTTCTTCTGAATCTCTGATCTGTGACTTTTTTGGTTGTGGTGTGGAAGAGAGTCAGAGACAAAGATGATTGCTCTTGATCTGACTGTGATGGAAATGGAAATCGAGTACTGGGCTATCAAGTACTCGATTACCATTTTTTTATTCATTCCCAAATACCCCCATGATCCATCCCCCTTATATAATACTCGAGTGTATGAACCTAATGCATCATGTATGCAAGACTTGCTTGCACGTTACTCGAGTTGTTTGTATTTGTCTGTTCTTACTTGCTGCTTGCTAACGAAATTCGAACCAGAAAACATTCTGACTTCTGAAGAGCCTCTTCTGCCTTTAACTTTAAGTTGAGTATTTTTTTTCCTGAACCCTAATCCGAACTTTTGATCTTTTTCGAGTATTTTTAGTTTATTATTTCATTCTGGTTTAATGTTGCTAATTTCATCATTTCAGGGAGTCTGGTACTGGTAGCACTGAATTTGCAAGCTGCAATAGTTTCAATTACTTGAAGTTCAGGTTTTTTTTAAAAGTAAATTGTTCCGTCTGTTTTCATTAATTGCTATGTTGTAAATACATGAATTGCTATGTTATATGTTGCTATGTTAACATTAATTGCTACGTTATAAATCTGTTTAACATGTATTGCTATGTTATAAATACATGAATTGCTATGTTATATGTTGCTATGTTAACATTAATTGCTACGTTATAAATCTGTTTAACATGTATTGCTATGTTATAAATACATGAATTGCTATGTTATATGTTGCTATGTTAACATTAATTGCTACATTATAAATCTGTTTAACATGAATTGCTATGTTAGATTATGATTCTGCTATGTTGAAATGTTTGCTATGTCTATCTATGATTCTGATTTTTATAAATTAATTGATTAAAATTATTTGCTATGTTAAAACTATGATTCTGTTATCTTAAAATGTTTGCTATGTCTATCCATGATTCTGATTTTTTAAAATTAATAGATTAAAATTATTTGCCATGTTAGAAGTTTAGAACTATATTTCTGTTATCTTAAAATGTTTGCTATTTCTGTTATCATATTTCTCAATGTGATGAATTTTTGCACATCTCATTAATTCATGATCTAAACACTTTATGCTTTGATTTTTCCTCTCTGGTTAATGATGTAAATGTTTCTTATATTCTGTTATGTATAATGTATTCTGTTAATGTAGTTTCTGTTAATTGATTTTTTATTTTCCATTAATGTATTATGTTATTTTATTTATCTGAGTTTTTTAATTTTACAAATTATTAACAGTTATCATGGACAATACATTTCAACTCAATGATGTTGATATGGGTGATGATTCACCCACTGCTGACCCTACTCCTGGATCTGGTGTGTCTGCTAGTACTGAATGCACACCAGATGAACATATTAATCTGGTTTCTCCTGCTGTTGTTGTATCTAGGGATGGGGCTGGTCCTGGGGATGGGGATGGGGATGGGGCTGGGGCTGGGGCTGGGGCTGGGGGTGAAGGTGGGTCAGTTGCCTTCCAAAGGAAGGAAAGGCAAAGGACTTCCAAAGTCTGGAATGACTTTTCTTCTATTGAAATAAATGGTGTAAAAAAATCTCAGTGTAATTGGTGTAAGAGGTTGTTTTCTGTAGGGAAATCTAGTACTACCTCCACCCTTAGTAGGCATCTAGCTGCTTGTGTGAAGTTTGGGGAGTTGAATAGCCTTAAGAAGCAAAAGACTTTGTCTTTTGAACCTAGTGATGACAATGATGGTTTAGGGACTTTGACAAACTTTAGTTTCAATCAGAAGAAAGTTAGAGAACTTGCTGCCCATATGGTACTTCTACATGAATATCCCTTTAATATGATGGAGCATGAACTTTTTAACAAGTTCATGAGGGCTTGCACACCATATTGGAAAAAAATTAGCCGTGCCACTGTAAAAAGTGATTGCATTGCCACTTATAACATTGAAAAGAAAAAGTTGAAAACACTTCTAAGTGGGATTGATAGGGTAAACATAACTACTGATATGTGGACCTCCTCCCAAAGGGTTTCATATATGGTGGTTACTTGCCATTTTGTGGATTCTAATTGGCTACTCCAAAAGAGGATTTTAAATTTTTGTAATGTACCTCCTCCACATTCAGGTGTTGTTATTGCTGAAGCCTTAAGAAACAGTTTTATTGAATGGGGCATTTTGGATAAAGTACTTACAATAACTGTTGATAATGCTAGTGCTAATTCTGCTGCCATTGACATTTTGAGAGATGATTTTGAGTTGAGGGGTAGTTTGCCTATTGGGGGCCTTATGTTTCATGTTAGGTGTTGTGCTCATATTACCAATTTGTTGGTGCAAGCAGGGCTTTCAGAAATAGGGGAGATAATAGATTCTGTTAGGCAGGGGATTAAATATATAACGGCTTCTGAGAGACGGTTGATTGCATTTAGTGATATAGCAAAGCGTTTGGACTTGGGTTCTAATAAACTTGTTTTAGATGTTCCTACTCGATGGAATAGCACCTACTTGATGTTGAAGACTGCAATTAGGTTCAAGGAAGTGTTTCCTAGATACCATAGAGTAGAGCAAGCTTTTCTGTGGGTGGTAACTCCTGAACAGTGGGAAAAGGTTGAGAATGTGAACCAAGTTTTAGCTGTTTTCAATGATGTGACCAATGTTGTCTCTGGAAGTGACTACCCTACATCCAATCTGTTTCTACCTGAGGTGTCGAGAATGAAAGAAATTGTGGATATTAAGGCTGGGGATAGGAATGAATATATGAGATTAATGTCAGCTAAGATGAGTGATAAATTTGATAAGTATTGGGGTGAATCTAATATGGTGATGGCCTTAGCTGCTGTGTTGGATCCTAGATACAAAATGAAGTTGATTAGGTTCTGTTTTCCTATCATTTATCCACTTGATACGAATGGTGATAACATAAAGGCTGTGTTGAGTACTTTGAAAGAGTTGTTTGAGGTTTATGTTGCTGCCCATAATGCATCTATCATTCAACAACAAGCAGCTGCTGAAGTCAGTGCTGCTACTACTTCAATTGCCTCTGTTACAGAGGAAGTTTCTGGTGGCAGATCACGTTTTAGGCAACATGTTAGAAGCAATGACATCATCCGGCCCATAAAAACAGATTTGGATGTATATCTTGAAGAAGATGTATTCATTTCTGATAGAGAGAATGGTGAAGATAGTGATGCAAACTTTGATGCTTTGGGATGGTGGAAATCCAATGCCTTAAAGTACCGCATCTTGTCTAAGATGGCACGGGATGTATTGGCTGTTCCAATCAGTACTGTTGCTTCAGAATCATCTTTCAGTGCGGGTGGTAGAGTCATTGAACCCCATAAAGCATCATTATCAATTGATACTGTTGAGATGCTCCTATGTGGTGCAGATTGGGTTAGAGCACTTCATGGCATTAAGAAAAAATCTAGAATACCTGTAAGTTTTATGATTCTGTTATTTTATTTATTTCAATTTTTCAACCTCTTTGTTACCTATAATTTCACCTTATTAACTTTGTATTTGTGTTTGTAGAAAATGGTGGAAGTGGAATTGCCAAATGTGCCGTGAATGCTGTTTTCTCATTTTCTGTGAGGGATTCTCTGAAAAAACTGAATTTGTTTACTGTTTTCCTATGCTTAGTAAATAACTAAATATGTAATTTGAATGTCACATTTTATTTTGATGTTATGTTCTGTATTAATTATTATACTTTGCTGCCTTTGTTGGAACCTGGAATGTTGGACATTTGGATTTCCTGTTGTTCTGTATTAATTGTTATACTTTGTTGGCTTGGTTGGAACTTGGAATGTTGGACATTTGGATTACCTGTTGTTTTGTATTAATTGTTATACTTTGCTGGATTTATTATAAATTATAACTTATAACTGCATGGAGATTCAGAATTTAGGTAATTTACTTTGTTAACTTTTCCAGTTTCATTTGGTTGTTTTTAAATTTATCTATATTGCATATACTGGTTTTTCTTATCTGTAAATTTGTAATCTTTATAATAGGTTCATTTTGAGTTTGCTTGTAATCTTTTAGCCTATATCATGCATCAATTTGTGTTCATTCTGCCCTCCCATTGTTTTTGCAGATCTGGTTTTTGAACAATCATTAAAATGTCTATTTGCAATTTTGCATAATCTTAAGTGATAATTCTCCCTTGACATGTTGCAAGGGAGTTAAATACTTCTAACAATTTTTTTTTTCATTGAATGCAGTGACTGTCTTTGTGGGTTTATGGCAACTAGGGCTGTGTAATTTAGGTGCATATTTCTCATTGGTCTAATCTTGTATCTTTGTATGAATTTGATTATATTAACTTGTTCATGTAAATAGTTTTAAATCATTGAATGCAAGTTCTTTATGATTATGTTATTTGATTTATTTCCATTTTCTAAGCTGTTTTTTACTAGTAATTTCACCTGTTTTAATTGTGTAATCTTTATTAGAGGTTTATTTTGAGTTTGCTTGTAACTTATTATTAGCCTATATCATGCATCAACCTGTGTTCATACTTGCCTCCCATTGTTTTTTGCATTTTTCATATCTGGTTTTTGAACATTCATTAAAATGTCCATTTGCATAATCTTAAGTGATAATTCTCCCTTGACAAAATGCAAGGGAGTTAAAAACATCTAACAATTTTTTTTTCTTTGAATGCAGTGACTCTGTGTGGGCCGTGGCAACTAAGGCTGTGTAATTTAGTTGTATTTTTCTTATTGGTCTATAATCTTCTCTTTTTCTGAATTTGTAACTAATTTTAAATCATTGAATGCAGAGAGTCATAGAGCCAGTTTGTGGCAACTGCAAGTCTGCAGCTGGGAACCAAAAGTGATGTATTTTGTTTTAAGTAATCTTTCTGTTTATGTTCATTTTGAGTTTGCTTGTAATCTCTATTATAGGTGTATTTTTATTTCCTTGTAATCTTTATTATAGGTTGATTTTGAGTTTGCTTGTAATCTCTATTTTAGGTTCATTTTGAGTTTCCTTGTAATCTCTATTATAGGTGTATTTTTATTTCCTTGTAATCTTTATTATAGGTTGATTTTGAGTTTGCTTGTAATCTCTATTTTAGGTTCATTTTGAGTTTCCTTGTAATCTCTATTATAAGTTCATTTTGATTTCCTTGTAATCTTTATTATAGCTTCATTTTGAGTTTGCTTGTGTTCTTTATTTTAGGTTCATTTTGAGTTTCCTTGTAATCTCTATTTTAGGTCCATTTTGAGTTTGCTTGTAATCTCTATTATAGGTTCATTTTGTGTTAGATTGTAATCCCTGTTTTTGGTTTATTTTCAATTTGCTTGTAATCTATGTTATAGACTTATAGGTTCATTTTCATTTAGCTTGTAATCTCTATTAAAGGTTCATTTAGAATTTGATTTGTAATCTCTATTATGTTTATTTCCAATTTGCTTGTATTTTGTCATATGGCTGTTTGCTGATGTAGGTACACTCATACAATTATATTGAATTTCTATGATACAATGATATTGAATTTCTATGATGAATTGTGTTTTTGTCCATTGAATTTGAATTTTTACTTCTTTTTTATCCATTAACGAGCCTTAAATGGGCTGGGCCACACACTTGAGGCTTGTTTGACCCATTTAATCGGGCTCGAGCTCGGGCTCGGGCTCGACAAATGGACCATTAAATGAGCCATAAACAGGCCGAGCCACACATGTAAGGCTCGGCAGGCCCGTTAACCGGGCTCGGGCTTGGGCTCGGGCTCGATACACTTAAAAGAAATTAACCCATCATTTCCGAGCTCGGGCCGAGTCGAGCCACTCGAGTACTCGACTCGGCCCGAATTCCTCATTCTAGTGAGCCCAAGCTCGATCCTGAGCCATTGTTGTTTTCAATGAGCCGAGTTCGGGCATTGGTATTGTAGCTCGGCTCGAGCTCGAGACCGGCTCGATTATTTCCCATATGTAATGAGCCGATCTAGTATTGGCAAAGCTCGACTCGGCCCGGCTCATTTACAGCCCTAACAAAATATACAGAGAAATTCTATTGAATGACAAGATAGATACAAATTATTGAAATTAATATATAACCTATTACTAGGAAGGACAAAAATGCTATCTTTTGACAGTGAACTGAATGTTGATAGAGAACTTTTCTTCCTTCTCTTTGCCTCTCCATTTTGAACTTGGTTGGGAATCTCCTTAGTCATGATCATGGGCTTAAAGCACAATCGAATAGCTTTCTGAAGATACAAACTCCATAGACCATAGCAATGTTTTCCCCCAAACACTACACGTTTCGGCATGCTTATAGATAAGCTCTAGAATGGTCAGAAAAAATGGAAACTTCATCATTGTATCTGCAATAATGAACATAAACAGAAAACTTTATAAAATCTAAGAAGACATTAACCATCTAAGATAGACTGCACTGCATTCAGGTCACCAGGCCGACCTGCCATGTGAAGATCTTCCTAGTGTTCAATCTAAGAATGACTCTAAGTGTTGTACTCTCTTTAATTATTTGTGGCTAACCTTAAAGGTGATAAAATTGGGTATTTAATATGTTGGATTCTTCTTATTTCTAATTTGGAGTGTGTTTAAAAAAAGTAATATCGTGTCGGTTTTTGTCCCCCTCCCCTTTTTCTGAGCAAATACATAAAAACACGAATGAACCAAAAACAATTAAGAAAAGGAAAAAGGAAACTCAACAGGAAAATGAAAACAACAACTAAGGATGCATACCAAGCACAACTTTGGTCAATGAAAATGGCACACAGGAATAGTAGAGCTCTCAAAAAAGAAATTAGGAAAAACTTCATATAACTTCTTAATTTTCATTGTATTTATAATTACTTTTTAAAATTTTAAAATTCTTAATTTATTATATTCAAGTTTCAATCTTTTGCAATGTTATCTGTGTTATTAAGAAGTTTGGGTTTAAATCAAACGACAAATGAATAAAATGACTTTTATACTTCTAAATTTATATAAAATTATAAATGCACCCAGGACGGAAATGAACGTGGGCTTTAAAGAAAAAAAAATGGCATTGCTTTTGGCAAAAGTATATTGATCAACTATCTCAAAGTTGATTACTCACAAAAAGAAAAAGAAAAAGAAAAAGAAAAAGAAAAAAAAAAAGAAAAAAAAAAGGAGAAACAACTTTCTCAAAGTTGATGTTTATCTAGATTAATGCGATGTCCGATAGATGGAATATGATTCTCTCCATAATATCCCGTTAGTTATACTTAAGAAGTATTTTTGTCTGGACAAAAATACCCCTCCACTATAACTAATGGGATATTCTCCAGTTTATTTTAACCGAAAAGAATCTTAATTCCCTATGAATAGCCGGGATAAATCTTTTTAGATGCTCGCAATATATGCCAGTTGGTGAGCAATTGCAAAGAAAAGTCTCCTAAAAACATAAAAATGAGAAAACTATGTTGAAAAAATTTCCACATTTATAAATACATCCTAATGAGTAATTGAATTTCATAATTTTTTTTGATTTTGTTTATTAAACTAATATATATTTTTTTAAATAAAAAATAGCACGATTTTTAAATGCATTGTTAATAAGATAAATAAATTATGTATGCATTTATAAAAATGCATGTGAGAATCACATAATTTGTTAATATTTGAATGTAATTTGACTGTTAACTCTTCCCCTGTTTCATTACAAACTACAGAGTGTACATTGTACTCTCTTTATGGTTCTGACTCTAAGTGTTGTACTCTCTTTAATTATTCGTGGCTAACCTTAAAGGTGATAAAATTGGGTATTTAATCTGTTGGATTCTTCTTATTTCTCATTTGGAGTGTGTTTAAAAAAAAGTAATGTCGTGTCTGCTTCTGTTCCCCTCCCCTTTTTCTGAGCAAATACATAAACAACACGAATGAATTAACCAAAAACAATTAAGAAAAGGAAAAAGGAAACTCAACAGGAAAATGAAAACAACAACTAAGGATGCATACCAAGCACAACTTTGGTCAATGAAAATGGCACACAGGAATAGTAGAGCTCTCAAAAAATAAATTAGGAAAAACTTCATCTAACTTCTTAATTTTCATTGTATTTATAATTACTTTTTAAAATTTAAAAATTCTTAATTTAGTATATTCAAGTTTCAATCTTTTGCAATGTTATCTGTGTTATTAAGTTTGGGTTTAAATCAAATGACAAATGAATAAAATAACTTTTATACTCCTAAATTTAAATAAAATTATAAATGTGCCCAGGACGCAAATGAACGTGGGCTTTAATGAAAAAAAAAAATGGCATTCCTTTTGGCAAAAGTCTATTGATCAACTTTCTCAAAGTTGATAATTCACAAAAAAAAAAAAAAAAAAAAAATTCTCAAAGTTGATGTTAAGGTAGATTAATGGAGTAATTCTAGAAGTCTATCTCGTATCCTTTTTGAGTCTGTCCAAGAATGATGTCACTATTAAAATCACTATTTGATCAAAATCCAATAATGATCAATTACAGGCCCAATGGTAATTTTAATAGCCACATAATTCTTGAAGGGACTTAAGAGGGACACAAGAAGGACTCGTAGCATTACTCTGATTAATGCGATCGATGTCAGCTTGGATAAATCTTTTTTTTTTTTTTTTTTTTTTTGAATGGGAAACATATTATACTCATTCATTGATAAAAGTCGCGAGCATAAAGCTCATACAAACAGAGCAAAATTTTTTGAAGTAAATCATAGCCGAAGCTAAAGATACAGTTATCAACAACAGACTAAATCAACCACAACAAAAGCATCCGCTAACCTATAACTAATCATCAAGTTTAAAAATCAGATCTGCATCAAATAAACACCATCTAATGCATAGGTAGCGCTTATTCCTCGGCCTTGAGAGCAAAACCTCCAAGTTGATATTCATCCTCCTCGACCCGAAAGTCAGGATAAAGTTCACATCCACAACCCAAGGGTTTGGGCCAGTAATAACGGGTAACAACCGAGTGCAACAAAGTAGGAGGAGAGTTTTATTACAAGCAAAAAGAAAAATCATACAGGGAAATAAAGGGAACAACAAAACAAATGCAGGATAAATCTTTTTAATGAGAAAACAATGTCGAAAAAATTTCCACATTAATTGTTTTGCAAACATTCATAATGGGCAGCCCTGTTCTCAAATTGTACGAATTGCTAATAATTTTAAAATATTATTCTTATGTTACGGTTCCTCATGATATTGGATTTTATTTTATTTTCTTTCTTTCCGAAGACCGGTGGGTTAAGTTATTTTTTTGCTTTTTTAGAAAATAATATTCATGTATAACCAAGAGAATACTAAGAGAACACCAAGAAAAACTTTTCTCTAATTTTAATATACAATTTTTGCTTCATATATATATTTATATATATATAGCCATGTATATGTCATTCTCCTAATTACAACTTGTTGAAGGACCTGTGCTGTGTGAATGCATGACCACGTTTCTATGATAATTAAGAAGGGGAAGAAAGAAATAAGACGTCAATTTCTTGCCCATTTCATTCTCTTTGTTTTCATTGTCAAGTTTAATTGATACGCATCTCTTAAAGAAACCTCGCGCTTGCTGTCCATGTCTCCCGGAGGCCTGACTTTTCTTTTTCTTTTTTCCTCTTTCTTTTTCATTTGTGATGAAAAATAAGTATAAAAATTATTATGATTATTTTATATAATTTATTGTTGAAGTTTCTTCTCTTTTACCGATTTGTCTTCTTCAAGACTCTGCCATTGACTTGGCCATCTCATAATATTATAATTTTCAGTTGAAGTTTCTTCTCTTTTACCGATTTGTTTTCTTCAAGATTCTGCCATTGACTTGGCCATCTAATAATATTGTAATTTTCAGTTGAAGTTTCTTCTCTTTTTCCAATTTTTTGTGTGAAGTTTATTATAAAAGGTAATCTCCTTATAGTAGTTAACATGCAAAGCACCAAGCTGTAGTAAGTTTATAATTTCTTGCTGAGCTTCTTCAACCGTCACATTCACGAGTGAAGGCTTGAACTCTTTCTAATGGATATATAGAAGGCAAGATGAAGAAGAGAATATGGTTGCTGTTTATGAAGCCTCACTGAATGGGTGTGTAATCACCCTGAACAGATTGAGGACTTCTAGACTACTGCAAATTCTTAGTACATCATTTAAGCTCAAAATTAGTAATTTAATAATATTTTACAATTAAATATAAAATGCAATAATTAGTATATCATAAGGTATGATAATGTGTGCTTAATTTTTTTTATTTTTAAAAAGCACATTTAAAAAGGAAAAAAAAAAAGTTAATTTATTGTACTTCCTTTTAAGTTTTCTTTAATAATTAAGACGTCTTTTCTTAATTAATTTCTCTTTGTTTTGAGTGTCAACTTAATTCATACACGTCACTTAAAGAAACCTTGCGCTTGCTATGCATATGTCCCGGAGGCCTGACATTTTATATATATTATTTTTGTTGACATCGATCTCTTTTTATAGTCAATAGAACCGCTACCCGACTTAGGGTTTGTTTGGATGTGCATTTGAGTTATCTAAAAGTACATTTAACACTCAAAAAGTCTGTTTGAAGGAAAAAAAAAATTATGTTTTGTAAAACAAATGAAAAGTGCTTTTACGGGTCGAAAAGCACTCGAGCATTCGGACTCGAGGTTGAAAGTTCGGTCAGAAAGCATGGAATGTTAAGTCAGAATGCTAAGGTCCATACAAGGCTCCTATTTTCAAATCAACACATAGAAAATCTTATCCTAGGACTTTAATAAGTTTGCACTAAGATTAACATCGAGCGTTTGGTGGGCTCCTACTGAATATTTGGTCAGAGGGAAAAATAATGTTTTTGGTTTGTTTTCTTAAAATAACAAGGGTCATTACAACAATTGCAAGTAGTTGTTTTATAAAAATGTTTAAGAAAAATATTTATTTATACTTAATGACCGGGATTGGGGCATCGCAATTTTTGGGGCATGACAATTTATCAGGCTTTTCTATGTTTGCTCCTATTTATATACTCTTTAGGATATGATATTTTACGTGTGACATACACCCCTTAATCCTTGCATCTTTTATGGCTTAGCATCATTGATAAAGATAAATTTATTGGAGTCATAGAGAGAAAGTCGACTAATAAACCAATTACTTTTGAAAAGTCCTTGCTTCTTTGTGTGTGGAATAACTTTCCTGTCTTGGCTTGTTTAGCGTTTACTTTTGTAACTAAAAGAGATGCAAATTGTATTTGCATACACCTTATACTAAATTTAATATTCAAATATTTTATTTATTTTCAACGACCCATTTTGGTCATTTTATTTTTACCTTTTTCCTTGTCCCACGTACCCTTCCACAAAGTCCGCACGGTAACCAGCATAAAATCACGTGGGTGAGAACCTGAGGGACGGCCAAAAACCCAGATTCAGAAAAGTTTCCGACTTGAAGTTCCTCTGGTTCCTCCTTTGGTTGGAGTTTCTTCAGTTTTCACATTCACAGGTGAAGGATGGATAGAAGGCTTGTTGCAGAAGAGAAAATGATTGCAGAACTCTATGAAGCCTCACGCAATGGGTGTGTAAGCACCTTGACCACTTTGATCCAAAGGGATGCGCGCATTCTTGATAGAGTTTCACTCACATCCTTTAGTGAGACCCCCTTACATTTAGCTGCTTTGCATGGCCATCTTGAAATTAGTAGACTTATTCTTAGCAAGAAACATACACTTGCAAAAGAGGTGGACTCTCTAGGACGAACCCCGCTTCACTTGGCTTCTGCTGAGGGTCACACCGAGATAGTAAAAGCATTGTTGCAAGCAAATACAACTGTTTGCTTAGCTTTTGATCAGCATGAGAGAATTCCTCTCCACTTTGCTGTAATGAGAGGGCGAATAGAGATTATAGAAGAGTTAATTAGAGCTCAACCAGAGTCCATAAGAAAGAATCTCAATGGTGAGAGTGTATTGCACTTGTGTGTTCAATATAATCACCAGGATGCTCTAGAACGGCTAGTGAAGTTGGCTGATTGCGATGAACTCCTCAATTCCAAAGACCATGATGGCAACTCCTTATTGCATTTAGCTGTGATGCTCAAGCAAATGAAGGTAGGTGTGTTAAAAATATCTGTTACTACTCTTTTATAATAGATATTTCTTTCTAGTGATATATAAAGTAGCACACTTTCTGCGTCTACAAATTTATTTGAAATCTACTTCTCTTTTTCCCTTCCTTTTTTCGCGAGCTTGTTTTGCATTCATAAAGTAGGAATAAAATTGTAAATTGGTAGAAGATATATTCGTATGTTAAGTAAGAAAGGAAGGAAGAATCACAATGTTGTCATACATGCCCACAAGAAATAGAAAAAATCCTCTCGTTTCATGTGGTTCTTCTAAAGATCATGCAAAGAGATACGTAACAAATAACCCAAGAAATATCATTCAATGTGGTTGAATTAAATTTATTTGGATTTCTTTTTGTTGAAGTGCTTTTAGAGTTTCCGGTAGCTATTGGTCAACAGAATGTTCTGTTTGCGCAGGCCATAAAATATCTACTTTCAATACCTGCAATTAAAAGAGAGGCTAATGCCACAAACAAGCTTGGCTACACAGCTTCAGATGTCTTAGATGCCTGTGATGTCTGTTCAAGAGATTTTAAATGTTTTGAAATCCAAAAAATTCTAAACGAAGCTGGCGTGAGAAGATCAAAGGGTCTAAATTCTTCCCTACCACCGACACCGAGTAGTGCTAGTGTTGATGGAGCACAACAATCTCAATCAGGGTTTAAGAGATGGTGGGGGTGTGTTCTTTCGTCATTAGGTAAACGCTTGAAGCGCCAGGGAAATTGGATGGAGGAAACACGTGGCGCATTGATGCTAGTGGCTACAATGATGGCAACCATGGCTTTTCAAGCTGGGATCAGCCCACCAGGTGGCGTTTGGCAACAAAATATATCCAACTCCACGGAGGGTTTCACCTGTAGCAACCAAACTGTATGTGAAACAGGCAAAGCAGTTTTATCTTATTCTCATCCAGATGATACATACATATTGTTCTTATATTTCAATAGCACCTCGTTCTTTGCATCTTTGGGCGTCATACTTTTGGTTATTACTGGATTTCCTATTAGGAGCAACTTTTTTATATGGCTTTTGACATCAGCCATGCTTACCTCAGTCGTGTCCACGGCACTTACCTATTCAGTGGCAGTGATTCTTGTAACCTCAAAAGACCTTCGTGAAAGATTTGCTTCGTGGGGCACGAAATTAATATTAGTTTGGTACGGATTGGTTGCGATTGCTATTGTGATTCACATAATTCGCCTACTGCATTGGATGGTGAAGAAGTTGATTCAAATAATTCGCCTACTCTATTGGATGGTGAAGAAGTTGATTGACATAATTCTCCAATTGATCTCTTGGATGTTGAAGATGTTCTGTAATTTCATACACAAGTTAACAAGGAGTGCAACAGAAGACCGAGCTAATGTCTAAGAGGAAAAATGTCATTATCAGAATTTCTGTTTAGCTTGGAATATGAACAGAATTGAAGGAAAAATGATTGGCCTTGTTATCTTTTGCTATTGTGTTCTACTTTAGATTATTATGTTAAAGAAATTTGGCATGCTTTTTTTTGGCTGACTTTTGGCTTAAATTTGGATATTGTTTGATGGTTTATGGAGGAGTTATGCTAAATGACATCCCATGTCCTCTTTGTGTCATTTCTAAATCATTGTGACTTTTAAAATTACTATTGAATTTTCGATAGATTACTATTAAATTTTGATTCAGTGGTGATTTTAAAAACCACATTTATTTGAGAAGACACAAGGAAGACCCACATCTTCCTTTTAACATTAGTCTTTGTGGAGACATTTTTGGTATTTTATGCATTTAGAGTTGGTAATCTAGTTTTGTTGGATGTGGATTAGGCATAGCTGGCAATGCATTATTTGACTCTATTGCATTGCCAACGTGTCTGACACCCTGACGTGTCTGACGTGCCGTCAGACACGTCAAAAAACTGTAGCAAAAAACATGCCAAAAAATTTTCTAACGTGTCAGACACCCTGACACGTCAAAAAACTCCAGTGAGAAAAAAATTACTTTTTTGTAGTGCCGGATAGTAGGGTTCTCTAGGATTATAGTAGAGTATGACAAGGAAGGTGATTTGTCTTGTTAGAATATTTTTCTATAATTCAATATTTGTTCATTGTAAAGTTTATAATTAATTTTCTATTGCTTCCTCCTTAACACATGTCACACACAGTCATTCAATCTCGCAAGTGGCCAAGGCCACCCTTCAACTAATTAAACCTTTCTCCGTGTTTAGGCACAAATATCCATGCATGTAAACTGGGAAATCACGAGTCGTCACTTTTTCAAGACCTTACTAAAAAAAAATTAGGAAAAACTTCCCCAACTCCTTAATTTTCATCATTTTATAATCACTCCTTCAATTAAGTTTAAAAACTTTTAATTTATTGTATTTAAGTTTCACTCTGTTGCATTATCATCTGTGTCATTAGGTTTATGGTTAAATCAAACAATAAGTGAGTGAAATAATTTCTATACTCTTAGATTATTTATAAAATTCTAAATGTGCCCTAGGGCGCAGCTTTACAAAAAAGGCATTGCTTTTGGCAAAGTGTATTGATCAACTTTCTCAAAGCACATAATCAACCCAATCCATGGTACGACTCAACAACGTGTTTCAGCCAATGTGTATGCAATCTCTAGTCTTATTCACACATTATTTTACCTTGAAATGGCAACGATTGGATGATGGATATTTCATGGATAAAGATTTGCTTCATAAAATTTCTTTCGATTCAGTTTAATATATATTCATTTATAAAAATACAGGTGAGAATCACCTAGTTTGTTAATCTTTGAATGTAATTTGATTGTGAATTCATATTTCATTACGAACAAGTGAGTGTTGTACTCTCTTTATTTATGGGCAACCTTAAAGGTAATGAAATTGGGTATTTAATTTGTTAGATTCTTCTTATTTCTCATTTGGAGTATGTTTAAAAAAAGTAACCATTTAAAAATGTGAAAAAATAATATCGTGTCTGTTTCGTGTTCACCCTCCCCTTTTTCTGAGCAAATACACAAACAACACAAATGAACCAAAAACAATTAAGAAAAGGAAAAAAGAAAATCAACACGAAAATGAAGACATCTAAGGATGCACGCCAATCACAACATTGGTCAATAAAAATGGGGAGTAATTTTAGAAGTCTCTTTTGTGTCACTTTTGTGTCCTTCTAAAAATGAGGTGGTATTTAAAATCACTATTTGATCAAAATTCAATAACGATCAATCACAAGCCCAACAGTAATTTTAAGAGCCACATCATCCTTGAAGGAAAACAAGAGTGACACAAGAAGAACTTATAGCATTACTCAAGATAGTAGGGCTCTCTAAAAATAAATTAGGAAAAACTTAATCTAACTCCTTAATTTTCATCATATTTACAACTACTTTTTAAAATTTAAAAATTCTTAATTTATTATATACAAGTTTCAATCTTTTGCAATATTATCCGTGTCATTAAGTTTGGGTTTAAATCAAACGACATGAGTACTTTTATACTCTTAAATTTATATAAAATTCTAAATGTGCCCCAGGGTGCAAAAAAAGGCATTGCTTTTGGCAAAGTCTATTGATCAACTTTCTCAAAGTTGATTACTCACAAAAAAAAAAAAAAAAAAAAAGCGAAACTACGTTCTCAAAGTTGATTAATGCGATGTCCAATTGCCTGGAGAAAGCTTTTTAGAAGCTAAAGCTAGCAATGCCAGCTGGTCAGCAATTGCAAAGGGAAGTCTCCTAAAAACATAAAAATGAGAAAAAAAATGTTGAAAAACTTTCCACATTAATTGTTTTGAGTTTTAAACTTATTCGTACAAATTGCTGTATAATGAAAGTGGGATTGAAATTGCTGTATAATAAAAGTGAAATTGCTGCGAAATTTTGTACAAATTTATTCGTAGATGATTTTCAAGATCTAAAAGAATGATGAGTTTTATTTTGATAAGTATTTGACCTGAAATTTGAAAGGTATTATGAAACAATTATTTTGCGTATTTTATTTATTATTTTTTTTTAACGATGATCTGATACTAATTTATATATATATATATATATATATATATATTAATTTAATATTCAATATTAATATATTTTTCATTTACGCTTTTTTTTTTTTATCTTTTCTAATTCATTCATGCTTTAATCTCCTATCTTAATATATTTTTTTATTTATGCTTTGGCTCCTACCACAAGACTTTTTGGCTCCGTCCATAAACTCGCTTAATGTTTTTCTTGTGTATTAGCATGGTACCACATCTAGTTAATTGGCCTTGCATGGAGGGTTCTTCTAATTAATTAGCCGGCGCCAAAAAAGATAAAGGAAGATATATATATATATATATATATATATATATATATATATAATGGAGAGGTTAATTAAGCTGGCTAAGATAGAATAGAATTTATGTAAATTGTGTTTTTTCTTCTCTAGCTATTTATTGTTTCTTCTTCCTTTTGTTTTGGCCATAACGTGCATTTTTATTTCAATTAAACGAATTATATGCACATTAGAGTTAATTGGTACGTACACAAATTCCATTTTCTTTTTCTTCAAAATAGGGGTAGAAAAATTAATCTAAAAAAACAAGGGGTAAAAGTATAATATTGATGATATGCCGGATGGGTAGTTGATAAATTGAGCAAACACACTAATAATTTTCATGTTCATCAAGCTACTCCTTGTCGTCGCTCCTTCCTATCGGATAATTAATTAAGCACCTTTAGACTTGGAAGGAACCCCAAAAAAAAAAAAAAAAAAAAAAAAAAAACATGTCTCCATAACAAGAGAAGTGTTTGGCTATTCAAAAAAAAAAAAAAAAGAGAAGTGTTTGGCTATGAACCCCTGGCCCCTCGACAACAACAATGAGTGAGACCTCAAGGCATGTGGCTAGGGATCTTGTGGTGCGTTAAGAATATTCTCGATCCCGATCCTTCTAGTTTCTGCATGGTGACATTCGACGTCACCATAATCTTAATTAAACAATTATATTTAATTAACTTAATAAATTTTTTAAAGATAAATGTTAATTTTAACATAGTATTTTTATACAGGACCGGAATCTGATCAGCCCCCACCAATATTCGCTGATGATGATTCAATATTCGCTGATGATGATGTTTTCATTCGCCATGTTCTCAATTGTTGAAATTGCTAATAATTTGGAAACTATTTTTTGTCCAATGAATTATATCACTTTGACACTTTGTTCTTATGAATTGTCAATTGGACTACTTTGCCCTCATGAACTACCATTTTATGTCTAAAATTTCCTTCCGTCAATTAAAGCCGTTAACTCAGCTGTTCAAAATGACAATGCGTTGTAATTTATAAGGGCAAAGTAACAATGCGTTGTAATTCATGGGAGCAAAGTGACGCAAAGTGAGAGGTTGACCGTTGGAGTTAACAGCTTTGACTGACGGAATAGAATTTTGGGCATAAAATGGTAGTTCATGGGGGCAAAGTGGTACAATTGGCAATTCATAGCAAGAAAGTGTCAAAGCGTTATAGCTCATAGAGACAAAATGTAGTTTTCCCTAATAATTTTAAAATCTTATTCTTACATATGTATTGTTATTTTAATATGTTAATCAAATTGTGATTGAAACTCTTTTTAAAATCGCTTATACTTTCGGGCCTATGAAAGTAGGGAATGACAGATTTGATTTGCAGTTGAATCAATGCAATCTATAATCCGACTCAACCACGTGTTTCAGGCTTTCATCCTAAAGTATCTGAAATCTCAAGTCTTATCCACACATTATTTTGCCTTGAAATGGCAACCATTGGATGACAGATATATTATAGACAAAGATTTCATTCAAAATGTGTCTGAGAATTTCTTTCCATTGAGTTCACTAAACTAATATTTTTCTTAATACATATAACACAGTCATTCAATCTCGTAAGTGGCCAAGGCTACCCTTCAACTAATTAAACCTCTAAGTGTTTAGGCACAAATATCCAGACATGTAAACTGCGAAATAAAAAAAATAAAAAAAAATAAAAATTAGAAAAAACTTCACCTAAATCTTTAATTCTCATCATATTTATAATTACTCTTTGATGTATAAAAATTCTAAATTTGGCAATTTCATTAAATTTAGGGTTAGATCAAACAACAAATGAGTGAAATAACTTTTATATTCCTAATTTTTTTTTATAAAATTCCATATGTGTGTGCCCTTGGGCGCAAATGAACTTTTTTACAAAGTTGATTACTCAAAAAGAAAAAAGGCGTTGCTTTTGACTAAGTCTATTGATCAACTATCGCAAAGTTGATTACTCACAAAAAGAAAAAATAAGAAAAAAGATAAACAACTTTCTCAGAGTTGATGTTTATCTAGATCAATGCGATGATCCTCTTCATAATATCCCGTTAGTTATACTTAAAGAGTATTTTTGTCTGGACAAAAATACCCCTCCGCTATAACTAACAGGATATTCTCCAGTTCATTTGAACTGAAAAGAATCTTAATTCCTTGTGGATAGCCGGGATAAATCTTTTTAGACGCTCGCAAAGCCAGCTGGTGAGCAATTGCAAAGAAAAGTCTCCTAAAAACATAAAAATGAGAAAACTATGTCGAAAAAATTTCCACATTTATAAATGCATCCTAATTAGTAATTGAGTTTAAGAATTTCTTTCAATTTTGTTTACTAAACTAATATTTTTTTTTTAAAAAAAAATAGCATGATTTTTACATGCATTTTTAATAAGAAAAATAAATTATGTATGCATTTATAAAAATGCAGGTGAGAATCACATAATTTGTTAATATTTGAATGTAATTTGATTGTTAATTCTTCCCCTGCTATTTCATTACGAACTATTGAGTGTACATAGTACTCTCTTTATGGTTTTGACTTTGAGTGTTGTGCTCTCTTTAATTATTTGTGGCTAACCTTAAAGGTGATAAAATTGGGTATTTAATTTGTTGGATTCTTCTTATTTCTCATTTGGAGTGTGTTTAAAAAAAAGTAGTATCGTGTCTGTTTCTGTTCCCCTCCCCTTTTTCTGAGCAAATACATAAACAACACTGTTAGTTCATAGTTTTTGAATTGGCTGGATTCGTGTGAACAAAATACTTGTGTTTAATTTGCTTGTTTGAATGTGTAGTGTTCGAGATAGCACAAATAAGTTAAATAGATAAATCACACAGTGCTTTGTCTGAAGGCTCGGCTACATTACGTCCGGACGAGAAGAATGAAACTTTTCCAGAGAGCTTCATCTGAAGCCTCGTCTGCACTACCGTCCGAACGAGATTGCTATGCAAGAAAACCCGAGAGCTTCATCTGGAGTCTCGTCTACAATACCGTTCGGACGCAATAGATATGAAAGAAAACCGAGAGCTTCATCTGAATTCTCGTCTACATTACCGTCCGAACGTCCCGCTCCAAAGAACTAGAGTTAGCGATTTTAACCTAGCTCCATCCGAACGATCATTCTTGTCGTCCGGACGTTTAGTGTGTTGCATGTAAATTCTACGTAGAAACTAGTTCTCATCCGGACGAGCTTACTGATCGTCTGGACACCTTGTAGCAAATAAGTTTGTTAGCAACAGAATTTGTATTGTAGTTGGACTAGGAGTCCATGGTCTATATGTATGAAACTATACATAGAGGTATAGTTACGATTTCTGATTAGTGTTTTTGTATTTTGGGCTAAGAAAGTAGCTGAAAAAATTGAAGTCAACCGGAGTTCAGGTGAAGGGAGATCACGTAGAAGGAACAATCCAGATGTTCTGGAAGAACTACTGCGGTGGCGGATAAGTGGGTCGCTTGTCTGGTATACTTGAATGTCAAGTGCATAGGTTATGTAAGTCTTTGACATTAAGATATTTCTTGTTATTCTACTGATTTAGTTGATATTATAGATTTGGCTACCCCGAAGAGGTTTTACATTTAGAGAGTTCTCTGAATAGTTTCCTTTTCGTAAACAAATCTCTGTATTTGTGATTGATTGTTTATTTCCGCACATGATTGTTTGAACACTCCGTGATCATCAAATCGGGTGTGATTTGGAGTTTTATTAGTTTTGCAATTGGTATCAGAGCGGGTTCACTTTTGGATTTATTTCCTAACTGTGATCCTAGACTCTGCTTAAAATGTCTCATACAGTTGCACCAAATTCTCTTCCCGTCTTTGACGGATCAAATTATTCTTTTTTGAAAATTCGTATTAAAGCATATCTCAAATCCGTAGATGTTTGGCATATTGTTGAAACTGGATGTACTCCTCCAATTAAAACAATTGCTGATTGGACAACGAATGAAAAGAGTGACTCTTCTGCTAATGACAAAGCTTTAAATTCCATCTTCACATCTATCTCCATCAAAGAATTCTCAAGAATTTCTCGATGTGTGATAGCTAAAGAAGCATGGGAAACATTAAAAATTACTCATGAAGGAACTCAAGTTGTTAAAGCTTCAAAACTTCAGATGTTGGTTTCAAAATTTGAAGAAATTAGGATGCAAGAGGATGAGACATTTGATGAATTTTATTCTAAGGTTAGCATCATTAAAAACAATACTATAAATTTAGGAAAGAAAATGTTTGATGCTAAAATAATCAAGAAAATTTTGAGATCTCTACCTGCTAAGTTTATTCCTCAAATTGCTGCCATACAACAGAGCAAAGATCTAGAAAAAATGAGAGTAGAGGAACTTGTAGGTTCACTGCAAACATTTGAGCTCTTGTTACCGCAGTCAAAAACCTTAAAAAGTGTTGCTCTTAAGATCAAAACTGCTAAGAAAAAATCTGGAGATTCATCAGGTGAGGATTTGGGAGATGATGAAAAAATTGCCATGATTGTTAGGAAGTTTCGAAAATTTTTCAAACCTAGATCTGTAGAACTTTAAAGGTAGGGATCATAAAAATCCTGTGAATTCTAAACATGATAATAGAGAAAACCCCCAAGACAGGAATGCCTTTGATGAGAAAGATAAAGTTCCTTGTGGTTGTAAGTGTCATGAATGTGGAGGTATTGGTCATATCCGTGCTGATTGTGGAAATTTGAAAAAGTTAAAAGGTAAGGCATTTAATGTGGCTCAAAGTGATGAGTCAGATAATGATGATTCTGAAGAAGATGAAGAAGAAAATGTTAATTACTTAGACTTTACTGCTTCTTATGCTAATCAGTCATATACCTCAGGTGTGCAAGATGTTTCTGAAAATGAATCTAATAATGAGTATGATTTACAAACTGCTTATAATCAAATGTTTCAAGAGTTTAATAATCTGAGTCAGCTAAATAAAAAGAATTTGAAGAGACTGAAAGAAGTAGAAACAAAGAACGAAAACTTAATTGAAAAAATTACGTTCCTAGAGAAAGAGTTGAATGAGTCAAAAAGTCACCTTAACAAATTTTCAAGTGTTAAACTTGATAAGATATTACATGATCAAAAATCTTCAAATGATTAGTCTGGATTAGGTTTTGAGAAGCTTGTGTCTTCAAAATCAAATGTTGCTTCTACTTCAAAAATTATGTTTGTTAAACCTAAGATGAAAGAAGTAGAAACTGAATCTATGTGTTTACCTAAAGGTGTGCCTCTGGATAGGAATAGAAAAGTTAAGTCAAAGTTCAAAATTCCACAAAAGAAAGTGTCAGAATCTAAGTTCATTCCCACCTGTCATTACTGTGGGATCATGGGACATACTCGTCCAAACTGTTTTCAGATTAGAGCAAGACAACCATGGTCTACTGAAAATGCTCCCAAGAAAGATGAACCTGGGATTGGAAAACAATTGCTAGTGTTAACTGCTCAAGTAAAACTTATCAGTGAAAAATTAGCTACTTTATCAAACTGTTCTTAATTGAAAGATTTTCCTCTCATAACTGATAAAGTTAAGAAAGATTAAGTTTGGGTTAAAAAGAAAGATAATTTATGCCCGGTTGTTCATACTGCATTAACTGTGCTTAATTCATGTTTGTGGTATTTGGATAGTGCATGTTCTAGACATATGACGGGTGACAAGACACTATTCAAGGAGCTCAAAGAAGGCAGAAGTGGAAACATCACCTATGGGGATGGCAATAAGTCTAAGGTAATAGGTCAGGGGATTGAGGAAATTCTTGGTGTACCTACTCCCCAAAAAGTGCTACATGTGGAAGGACTCAAAGCAAATCTTCTGAGTATCAGTCAATTCTACGACAAGGATCATGTGGTACAGTTCTCAAAGAAAGAATGTAGCATATTCGATGCTCAAGGAAAATGGTTAATGGGAGGAGATAGGACATCTGATAACTGCTATGGCATCTCTCCAACCATGCAGACTAAATGTCACAAAGTATCTCTGGACATTGGAGAACTGTGGCATCAGCGATTGGGGCATTTGAATTATCATGATCTAGTTAAGATAGATAAGAAAGAAGCTATTAATGATTTACCCAAAATCAACTATCTGGAGAAAGGAAAGTGTGGGCCATGTCAGTTTGGTAAGCAAACAAGAAATCCACATAAGAAGACCTCGGGTATTTGTACATCCAGAAATGTGGAGCTTCTTCACATGGATCTTATGGGTCCTATACGGACAGCAAGCTTGGAAGGAAAGAAATACATTCTAGTGGTTGTGGATGACTACTCACGGGACACCTGGATCAGTTTACTTAACGAGAAATCGGAAGCATTTGATCAAGCCACTATGTTGTTTAAAAGGATACAAGTTGAACAAGACTACTCTATATAGAGAATTCGAACCGATCATCGTAGAGAATTTGAAAATTCTAGCTTTGAGGAATTCTGCAACAAATTTGGAATCAAATAGGAGTTTTCTGCTCCTATTACTCCTCAACAGAATGAGGTCGTTGAGCGAAAAATTGAGGGATTCAAGAAATGGCTCGAGTCATTATACATTCTAAACAATTAGCTCAACATTTTTGGGGAGAAGCAGTTCACACAGCATGCCATATTATAAATCGTGTGTTTCTCCGACCCACAACAGACAAACTCCATATGAAATTTGGAGAGGAAAGAAGCCACAGTGAAGTACTTCCGAGTGTTTAGAAGCAAGTGCTACATTCTCCGTGATAGAGAAAGCCTGGGGAAGTTTGAAGCAAAGAGTGATGTGGGGATTTTTCTTGGATATTCAACCACTAGTCGAGCTAGTCAAGTATACAATACAAGGACAAAAGTGGTTATGGAATCAATTAATGTTGTCATTGATGATGAATCTCTCACTGATCAAAATGAGGGGGAGCAAGCTGAAATTAATAATCAACAAAATGGCATCTCTGAAGCCATTCCTGATATTAATGACACCACTGGATCATACACCTCTGAAGACATTAGGCACTCACCTCAAGTTGAAGAAGTCAGAGACACACCTCAGTCACCAAATCCGGATATCATAGCCAGAGAACCCTCCTCTCGGGTTAAGCTAAATCATCCTTCAGAAAATTTGTTGGGGCACTGTTGATGAAGGTAAAAGACTGAGAAACAGGGTAGCTATCAAGTATCATATTCCTGCTATTTATCTCAACTGGAACCAAAAAAAGTTACTGAAGCACTAGAGGATGAAAGCTGGGTAACTGCCATGCATGACGAGCTAAACCAATTCACTCGAAATGATGTATGGATCCTAGTGCCAAGGCCAAAAGATCACAATGTCATAGGCACAAAATGGATTTTCAAGAACTAATCCGATGAGCATGGTACTGTGGTGCGCAACAAGGCTCGATTAGAAGCTCAAGGATATATTCAAGTTGAAAGAGTTGATTTTGATGAAACCTTTGCTCCTGCAGCAAGGTTAGAATCCATTAGAATTCTATTGAGTATATCATGCCATCTCAAGATTAAACTGTATCAAATGGATGTCAAAAGTACATTTTTGAATGGAATTCTCCAAGAAGAAGTATATGTAGAGCAACCTAAAGGTTTTCAAGATCATTAACTTCCTAATCATGTCTATAAACTCAAGAAGGCTCTTTATGGCCTCAAGCAAGCCCCACGAGCATGGTATGAACGGCTCACTACATATCTTCTCAATCAAGGTTTCATCCGAGGATAGGCTGATCGGACTCTATTCATCCGTGAAAAGGTGAGCAAAAGCTAATCGCGCAGATCTATGTAGATGACATCATTTTCAGTGCCACGATCAACTCTCAGGCACACACATTCTCTGAGGAAAGGAAGAAAGAGTTCGAAATGAGTTTGATTGGGGAGTTGACTTACTTTCTGGGGTTTTAGATTAAGCAATCTAACAAAGGTATATATGTCTCACAAACCAAGTATGCTAAAGATCTGGTCAAAAGATTTGGCATTGACGGCAAAAGTCATGCTCGCACTCCTATGAGTACAAGTGTCAAGCTAAGTACCGATATGGCTAGAAACTCCATTAATCAAACAATGTATCGAAGCATGATCGGTAGCCTCCTCTATCTTACAGCCAACAGACCAAATATATCTTTTAGTGTTGGGGTGTGTGCAAGATTTCAAGCAAATCCAAAGGAATCTCTACTCAGGTATGTAAATGCAACTGCTAACTTTGGTGTGTGTTTTTCTAGAGATACAAATCTAGAACTTGCAGGGTACTCCGACGCTGACTGGGCTGGAAATGCGAATGATCGCAAAAGCACCTCTACAGGATGCTTTTATGTAGGCACGAATATGGTGGCATGGGTGAGTAAGAAACAAAACTCCATATCTTTATCCATTGCCGAGGCTAAATACATAGCTGCCGGGAGCTGCTGCACACAGTTGATCTGGATGAAACAACTCCTAGCTAATTACTGATTTACTCATGGAATGATGAGTGTCTACTGTGACAACACAAGCGCCATTAACATATTGAAGAATCCGGTTCAACATTCTCGAACCAAGCACATAGATATTCATCATCACTTTATCCGTGACTTGGTAGAAAATCAAGTGGTATCTCTTGCTCATGTGTCCACTGAAACCAATTGGCTGATCTATTTACCAAACCTCTAGATGCATCTAGGTTTGAGTATCTCAAGAATGCAATTGGTGTGTGTATTATGGCATAATCTATAACTTTGCATGCCTAGGATAGTTTTTATGTTGAAAATTTTTGTCCTAGTGCCAAAGTTACTTATGTTATTTTTTTATTTTTTATATTTTTATTTTTGTTTTTTACTTGTTGATTTGTCTGTCAATATATATATATATATATATATATATATATATATATATATATATATATATATATATATATATAAATAAAATAAAAACTTTGAGTTTTTTTTTACCTTTACCTCATTTTTTTTCTTTTTTGAATGCACTGTACTGGTTCTTTGTGCTCATGATCATAACCTTTCAAAATCTCATGTGAAGTCATGTCATTTGCAAACGGTTCTACTTTTGCATAAGGCACTATTTGAGCTTCTATTTATTGCATGACCATGATGAGTGTTGTATAGCTTTTCATGTGGGATTTTTTTTTGCTGATCATGCACGATTTAGAGTCTGTCTGAATTTTGAATAATGTGAAAAGGGTTAAAGGTCACAATGTAGGCAATGTATGGTTCAAAGGCTCGGTTAAAATTGACCAATTCACTAGTTGAACCTAGATCCTAAAAACTCCTGCTTTTTTTTTTTTTTTTTTTGCACAAAGTTATATGACATGGCTCTAAAAGAGCATTTCTGAACTTCAAGGTTCTATGTCATTCCTGTTGAAAGAATCCCTATAGAAACAGTCATTGACCACTACAACAAAAATGGGTTTTAGCGACGTATATACTATTCATTAATATCTGCTACGTTACCATTTAGTGACGTGGCAGTTAATGACACGTTACTAAAATATTTAGTAACATGTAAAACTCCACATGTCACCATTTGGTGACGTGTCATAAATAACACGTTACCATTTTGGTAACGTGCCATTATAGCACGTTACCAAGTAGTAACATGGCATTATGACACGTTACTACTTGGTAACGTGCCATAATGGCACGTTACCAAAATGGTAACGTGTCATAATGGCATGTTACTAATTGGTAACGTTCCATTATGACATGTTACCAAATTGGTAACGTGTCCAATAAACCACACGTTACAATAGGGTATTGGGAACCAGCGCCCAGCTAGTTTCCAATATTTTTTTCCCCCCTCTTTCTTTCTTTTTTTCCCTCCTATTTTTTTTCTACCTCCCCAGCACAGGCTTCGAAGAAGAGGGAATTTCCTCTCCAGCAACTCCTTTCTCTTCTCACAGTACTCTCTCTCTCTCTCTCTCTCTCTCTCTCTCTCCGGCAACTCCTTCCGGCAGGTTCGGCATTTCTCCGTCCATCTCCTCAGGTATATATTCCTCATTATATATATAGCTTGTGTTTTGCATTAATATATTGGGGTTTAATATATATAGCTTGTCTTTCTATTGTTAGAAAAAATAGTTAGGTTGAAACAAACCAAAGAAGAGGCTGAAAAGGAGATAGCTGAATATCAGGCCTAAATGGAGCTCGAGCTCCAGATCTGCAGATGTTTGTATATGTTGTTGAAACTGATTCAAGGCATTTTGAGTTCTATGATATTATTTGATGGTTTATTCAATCTGATTCCTTGATATTATTTGAAAAAAAAAAAACAATCAGATTCGATGATATCAATTGTGCTGGGTTTGGATTTTTGAAAATCAAATTCCATAATATTATTTGAAAAAAAAATTTCCGGAAAAAAAATTTGAAAAAAAAAAATTTCAAATTTTTGTCCGGAATTTTTTTTTTTAATAATTTTTTAAACTTTAGTAACGTGTCAAGTTTGACACGTCACCAAATCAATTGGCACGTTACTAAAAGTTTAGTAACGTGTCAGAAATTGACACGTTACTAAATCCCTAGTAGTTACGACCAATTTGGAAACGCCCCAGACACGTTACCAATGACACGTTACTAATCTTTAGTAACGTGTCAACAGCCTTGACACGTCACAAACGGTCTGTTACCAAAAAATTGAATTTTTGTAGTAGACCAAATCATTATGGAAAAATACAGTTGCTAAAGGATTTATGGTAAAATAATACGTGTTCTATAAAATGATGTATTGGATGAGGGATTCTAGGCCCTAGCATTATAAGGTTTGCCTTTAACCGAGTTTTTTTTTCGTCGTTATGTGCAAAGTTTTTTTTAAAAAGTTTTTCATATGTTTTAAAATTTGACTGGACTCTCACACACTTCACTTTTCTGCATGAGAACTTTTGTCCCATTGGCTAGCTAATGTTTATAAAGTCTTGGATCATGTGTGTGTTAGCTCAGATGGTTTCTACCTACATGAGTGGTTCCATTTTTGAATGAAATCATGCACATTACATGTTCTTTTGTCACAAATGATCTGTGCACTGTGTATCAAGTTTTGCATTCAGGGGGAGAAAGAGTGTGGTTTGGTAAGTGATGAAATTGCCAGTTCATAAGCCTCGTCCAAACGCTAAATGAGCTCGTCCGAACGAGATTGTGACAGACACAATTTTTAAGTTGCGAACAGGTCTCTTTTCTCATTTTGAACTTTTGGCTTGTTCATTTTTTTCTCTACTCTTCCCCGTTGCACTCGTGTGGATATATTATCTCCATCCCACAACTCCAACATCTGTTTTGAACTTCTCTTTTGCATTCCTCTGCACAGGTAATTTATTTCATTATATCTTTTCCTTTTCTTTTTATCCAACTTCCCGAAATTAGGGTTTGAATTGTGTGCTTGTGTTGGTTGATCTCTGCATATCTCTAGTTTAAGTGGGGTATTGTGATTGGAAGACCTGGAAAATGGTTTGAATTCACATGTATTTAGGATGGTTATTCACTAGGGGAACCAATTTTTTTTTACATCTAAACTTTTGCTTGACCACCTAGTGTTTCAGGAAATGTTTGAATGACATTGTTTTTGTTTCACAACATGTTTTGCTTATTCATATTCTAAGATTTGATGTGTTTATGTGTTTTGAAATCTCTTGCACTCATTTTTTGGTCGTTTTTGTGTTGGTATTATGCGATATGTGTTCATGTGTGGAGGCTATTGCTAGTGGGTCTCCTTCTTCAAGAAAATGACCCATCTGCTCAAAGACTAAGGCCCAAAAGAGAAAGACAATGGAGGATGCTGATCCAGTCCCCACTCCAAGACCTGATATTGGGTTTCGGTTTCGGAACAAGTCTGCCAAGAAAGCTTTTTAGGATAGGTTTCATGACCGCACTATTATTTCAGAAAGACCGGTAAATCTGTTTGATCTTTAGGCAGATCCATTCACTATCATCTCTCAGATTTTCACTCAAAGGCAATGGAACTACTTTATATCACCCCCTATTCGTCAATTTATAAATCTGGTTTGGAAATTCTATGCCAACATGGATATACAGCCAGACACTAATGAAGACGCCGAAGAATCTCTACAGATTGTCACATTTCTTCGGGGTGTACACATTGTTGTCACCCGTGAAGTAATAGCTGAAGTCACAGGAGTTCCACTCATTGAGGATTCTGGGTTTCCATTTTCGCAAGATGATTTTCCCTCCAAAGCTACCATGTCAAAATTATTTATTCCACCAGACTCATACAATTTTTGGCGAGACAATATGAATGTGATTCCTCTTGGACATCTCTCTCATCATGTGAAATTATTAGCTAGAATTGTCATGAACAATGTGTTTCCAATAGATCATCATTCGGATCTTGGTGTGGCATGAGGTAGTTTCATCTATGAGCTTCTCACGGATGTCAAGATTGATTTCGCATGCCATGCTATTAGACTTATGAAGGCTATGTTCATTGAGAGTTTAGTTTCACTGCCGTTTGGAAGTTTGATATCGTGCATCATTGCCAAATTTATTCAAATTCCTGTCTTTGAACCAACGTTCAAGCATCTTGGTCCCTTTTGCAAAGCCATGGTGAGTTGATCCAAAGGTCAGATGCGATTACGAGGTACTGTAGATTTTGACGACGACCATGATGTTCCTGCAGCCACTGCTAGACCCTCGGGAGTTTCTACTACATCTTCACCTGTGTCTCTAGATGATGTAATGACAAAGCTGAATGCCATGGCATCTCAAATGATAGGATTTTCATCAATCCTCTCTCAATTGCAGAAAGATGTCCACCAATTGAAGAACAAGTTCATGGTTGCATCTAAAGCAGACAGCACAGTTAGAGACGATCATGTTGAGGAGCAATTTCCAAGTGATCCACCTGCTCAAGCTTAGTCCCTTTGTTTTTCATGACAAAAAGGGGGAGTGAAGTGAAGTTTTTTTTGTGTTTTAGAACTTCAACTTATTTTGTAGCTCTTATGGTTTCAATTTTTATAAACATGACAAACTATGTTAAAATCTTTAATTAAAGTTTGTTTCGTAAATTGAATTAATATTTTGTCAACGAATAGCCAAATGGAGAGTTTCTTAGTTCATAGTTTTGAATTGGTTGAATTCGTGTGAACAAAATACTTGTGCTTAATGTGCTTATTTGAATGTGTAGTGTGCGAGATAGCAAAAATAAGTTAAATAGATGAATAACACGGTGCTTCGTCTGAAAGCTCGACTGCACTACGTCCGGACGAGAAGAATGAAACTTTTCCAAAGAGCTTCATCTGAAGCCTCATCTACACTACCGTCTGGACGAGATTGCTATGCAAGAAAACCCAAGAGCTTCGTCTAAAGTCTCGTCTGCATTACCGTTCGGACGCAATAGATATGAAAGAAAACTGAGAGCTTCGTCGGAATTCTCGTCTGCATTACCGTCCGGACGTGCCACTCCAGAGAATTAGAGTTAGCGATTTTAACCTAGCTCCGTCCGAATGATCATTCGTGTTGTCCGGACGTCTAGTGTGTTGCATGTAAATTCTATGTAAAAACTTGTAGTTGGACTAGGAGTCCATGGTCTATATATATGAAGCTATACATAGAAGTATAGTTACGATTTCTTATTAGGGTTTTTTATATTTTGGGCTAAGAAAGTAGCTGAAGAAATTGAAGTCAACCGGAGTTCCGGTGAAGGGAGATCATGTAAAAGGAACAATCCAGATGTTCTGGAAGAACTACTGCGGTAGCGAATAAGTGGCTCGCTTGTCTAATATACTTGAATGTCAAGTGCATAGGTTATATAAGTCTTCGACATTAAGATATTTCTTGTTATTCTACTGATTTAGTTGATTTCCTGGGTTTGGCTGCCCCGGAGAGGTGTTACATTCAGAGAGTTCTCTGAATGGTTTCCTCTTCGTAAACAAATCTCTGTGTGTGTAATTGATTGTTTATTTCCGGACATGATTGTTTGAACACTCGGTGATCATCAAATCGGGTGTGATTCGGAGTCTTATTAGTTTTTCAAACACGAAGGAACCAAAAACAATTAAGAAAAGGAAAAAGGAAACTCAACAGGAAAATGAAAACAACAACTAAGGATGCATACCAAGCACAACTTTGGTCAATGAAAATGGCACACAAGAATAGTAGAGCTCTCAAAAAATAAATTAGGAAAAACTTCATCTAACTTCTTAATTTTCATTGTATTTATAATTACTTTTTAAAATTTAAAAATTCTTAATGTAGTATATTCAAGTTTCAATCTTTTGCAATATTATCTGTGTTATTAAGTTTGGGTTTAAATCAAACAACAAATGAATAAAATGACTTTTATACTCCTAAATTTATATAAAATTATAAATGTGCCCAGGACACAAATGAACGTGGGTTTTAAAGAAAAAGAAAAAATGGCATTGCTTTTGGCAAAAGTCTATTGATCAACTTTCTCAAAGTTGATTACTCACAAAAAAAAAAAAAAAAAAATTCTCAAAGTTGATGTTAAGGTAAATTAATAGAGTAATTCTAGAAGTCTCTCTTGTATCCCTTTTGAATCTCTCCAAAAATGATGTTGCTATTAAAATCATCATTTGATCAAAATCCAATAATAATCACTCACAAGCTCAATGGTAATTTTAATAGCCACATCATTCTTGGAATGACACAAAAAGAACTTGTAGCATTACTCAGATTAATGCGATGTCTGCCTGGATAAATCTTATTAACAAGAAAACAATGTTGAAAAAATTTCCACATTAATTGTTTTGAAAACATTCATAACGGGCAGTCCTGTTCTCAAATTATTCGAATTGCTAATAATTTTAATTAAAATATTATTCTTATATAATGCTTAGAAAAAAATAGTAATTATATCGGTATTATTATTGTAAAAAATTAATCAAATTGTGATTGAAACTCCTTAAAATTGCTTATACAATAGGGCCTATGAAAGTAGGGAATGACAGATTTGATTTGCAGTTGAATGAACACAATCCATAATCCAACTCAGCCACGTGTTTCAGGCTTTCAGCCCTAGTATGTGAAATCTCAAGTCTTATCCACACATTATTTTACCTTGAAATGGCAACCATTGGATGATGGATATTTAGTTTTTTAATCTTATATATTCATTTTCCTTCTCTCTCATCTACCAAGAACAAAAAAAGAATTAAAAAAATCAGAAAATAATAATATTTAATTAAAATAAATGAAGATATAGAGAGTTTAATATTTGGTTCATTTTAAAAGTGACTCTTTAAATTTAAAAAAGTGAGTTTTTATCTTCAAATTCAACTTTTATTTGAATAGCTTAATATGGATGCTCTAAAAATGTAAAAAAATAATATCATGTCTACCCATTCCCCTCCCCTTTTTCTGAGCAAATACAAAAGTAACACGAATGAACCAAAAACAACTAAGAAAAGGAAAAAGGAAACTCAACAGGAAAATGAAGGCAACAACTAAGTATGAGTGGCAAACACAACACTGGTCAATGAAAATGATGCACATGTAATGATTGCTTTATTTTAAGAGGAATGATATATACACAACTTAGAGACACAATTTCAGCACTGCAAGCAAATGCAGATGTATGCTTAGCTCGTGATCAAGTGCAATACACTATCTCCATTGAGAGTCATCAGAATGGACACTCGTCGAGCAATAATCAACTCTTCTATGATGTTTACTCGTCCTCTCATTGTGGCTAAGTGAAGAGCATATGCTCTTAATTGGTTGGTGGAATCAGCTTATTGCGACAAACACCTCCACTCCAAAGACCATGATGGCAACTCTATATTACATTTAGCTGTGATGCTCACGCAAATGAAGGTGCGTTAACACTATCAATGGCTAATATCTTAGAAGAGATATTTCTTCCTAGAGATATATGAAGTGGCACATGCTATCTACTTCTCTAAAATGATTTGAAATTTACTTCTTGCTTTTCCTTCCATTAGTCGTAAGTTTGTTTGTATTCATAAAGTAGGACTAAAATTTTAAATGGGAAGAAGGTATATAAGTATATTCGTAAAACAAGTTACAAAAATAAAATAAAAAAGGGAAGGAAGGTTCACCATGTTATCATTCATGCCACCCAAAATAGAAAGACCTCTGTTTCATGCAAAAAGGTATATAGTAAATAACCCAAGAAAGATCATTCAATGTGGTTGAATTAAATTTATTTGGAGTTGTTTTGTTGAGGTGCTTTTAGAATTTCTGCTAGTTGTTTGATGAAACAATAGACTATTGTCTTTATGCAGGCAATAAAATACTTACTTTCATTTCCAAAAATAAAAGGAGAGGCTAATGTCATGAACAAGATTGGCCACACAGCTTTAGATGTCTTAGAGGCCTACAACGTCTATCCAAGAGATGTGAAATGGTTTGAAATCCAAAACATTCTCAAGGAAGCTGGTGTTAGAAGATCAACGAATCGAAATTCGTCCTTATCACCAACACTGAGTGGTAATGGTGTTGATGAAGCAAAACCATCTCAATCAAGGTTTAGGGGATGGTGGGAGCGCATTCCTTCATCATTAGTTAAACACTTGAGGCACGAGGAAAATTGGATCCAGGAAACACGTGGTACATTGATGGTAGTACCACGTGTATACTCTGTATTTTGCTTAACAATAAGGCTTTTCTCTCTAGGTGAGCTGATATAATCTGTATTTTGCTTGAGAAAAACGAATACAAAGGACCCATATAAATAGTCTTCAGAGAACAGGACATGTCAGCACTAAAATAAAGACAATTGCCGAAGGGCGGTCGACCGGTCAGTGCATCACGCGTAGAAAATGGGCGCCAGAGCAACTCCAAGTGCTGACAGCCTTTCAACCACTTCAGCCAAGTCACAAGCACATCATGCATCCCTCCACTAGCGAGTGGGAATCTCTACCACCTTCCACTAGCCACTTGACATGCACAACAAGTCTCAATGTTTCCACTAAAAGAATGGGAATCCCATAATGCAAGGAGACAATCAGAGAACCAAGCATGGAAGAAAATATAAACAATTCTTTACTGGCAGTTGACCGGTAGTCGCATGGTAGGCGTACGAGAGACTGATTGAACCGTAACTTTAGCCTTAGAGGTGAGCGGTCGACCGGTAGGCGTACACTGGTCGTATGAAACACACTGAGCGAAAAGTAACTTAGCAATGAAGAACAGCTGTCGACCGGTTGGCGTACGAAAGATACTAACCTCTTTTCAAACGATGAACGGTCGACCGGAAGGGCATACGGCTGTAGGGATGTCAATGCGATTACGGTTAGTGAGTATTTGCAGAGGTGTCAATGCGGTTACGGTTAGTGGTTATTGGCAAAAACCACTAACTGTAACCGCCTTAATGGTTTTTAGATTTCGCTAACCGCAACCATAACTACCTAACAGTTAGCGGTTAACTACTAACTGTCGGTTAGCGGTTAGTAAAACATATAACCGCCCGCTATAAACGCTTTTTAAAAATTAGGCCTTTTGGGCTTTCTCAAGATAAACATATAACCAATTTTCAGTTTTGGGCTTTTTTTTTCTTCGGATCACTGTAGCATTTTTACCTCATTTGTTTTTTGCATTTTTAGTATCTTCTTGGGCCAAATTGCTATGAAAAGAGCACATATTAAAAAATCAAAAATATTTGACCCCAAATTTACATTTACTTGTACTTTAAAAAAAAATTCCTTAAATATAAATCATAACCTATTAAAATTTAATATGATTAACTTGAGTATAGTATTTCAATTGTCATTGAATCAGATGATTAAGTATTGATCTTATACATTTATATTATTCATATGCATATATGTATAATTATAATTTATAACATATTTATTATTATAAGTTTATAACATACATTGAAACTAAGCCTCTAGGTACTTAATTGTTATATTAGTATGAATTCGTATACTTTTGATTTATGCCATATTATATATGTATAATTTGTTATTTTATAATCATGTAAATTAGAATGATAATATATTAATGCTTCAATTGTGGTTATAAGTAACACATTGCTTAATCCAATATCAATTACTTAATTTGATATTATATGAATCACATTATCATCATACATTAATAATATGATTTACTTTAATAAGTATTTGAATTGTTATTGAATCATATGATTAAGTATTAATCTTATATATTTATATTATTTAATATGCATAATTGCATATATGTATAAAGTACAATTATAATTTATAACATATATGAACTTATAAGTTTATAACGTACATTGGAATTAAGTCTCTAGATACTTAATTGTTGTATTAGTATAAACTTGAATACTTATGACTTATGAGTTATGTAATATTATATATGTATAATTTGCTATTATATAATGAAATGATTTAATGATCAATTGATCATGTGATATAATCATATAAATTATAGTGATAATATATTAATACTCAAATTGTGATTTAATTATCTAAAAAAAAAATTGTGATTTAATCCTTAATTGATTATGTTATATGTATAAGTATTATTATAATTGTAATTATAAAAATATATTATATAAAAAGCCGGTTAGCGGTTACGGTTAGTAAACCCAATAACTGCTAACCGCTAACTGTTAGGCGGTTATAGCGATTAAGCGGTTAAGCGGTTAAGACGGTTAAGAGGTAAGCTGTTAGCAGGCGATTAAAAAACCGTCTGCATTGCCACCCCTATACGGCCGGCGTACGGTAGTCACTAACCTCCTCGAAACTGTTCCTCCATAAACTCCCCTGGATTTGAAAATTCTGTCGGTCCTTGAACAATAACTTTGATCGATGATCGTTTGTGGTCCAATGGAGTTGAAACCTTGCAGGGATGTTCAAGACACATGAGTTTTCATCGTGAACGGTGGAGATTGGATTCTAAGCATCCAAACTCAGTGTTTGAGCTTGTGGGCAATAGCTTCCTGTAAGTGTTATGAAAATGTCTAGAATTGAAGAAAACAACTTACAAAATTTTAGTCAGTGAATTAAGCCAATCAAATGCTTAGATATAAATATCTAACACATCTCCTATTTCATTACAAACTACTGAGTGCCGTACTCTCTTTATTCGTGGGCAACCTTAAATGTAGTGAAATTAGGTATTTAATTTGCTGAATTCTTCCTATTTCTCATTTGGAGTGTGTTTTTTTTTTTTAAAAAAAAAAAAAAAAAGAAAAAAAAAAAGAAGTAATGATTTAAGAATGTGAAAAAATAATGTTGTGTCTTTTTCTTGTCCCCTCCCCTTTTTCTAAGCAAATACATAAATGTTGGATCTGGCCTTTGACCATCTCATCTAAAAATCAATTGGTGTCCAGTAAAGGAAGCCAAAACCTTTTATGACATTTGAAATCGTATCCCGCAAGGCATGTTCTAAGAACCGTCCAAGTGGGCAGAGTGGCATTATTGAACCTCAATATGAGGCTCCCGCAACTCCAATCCATGACCCTTGCTCTAATACCAATTGTTGGATCGGGCCTTTGATCATCTCATTTAAAAACCAATTAGTGTCCAGTAAGGAAAACCAAAGCTTTTTATGGCATTCGAAATCACATCCCGCAAGACATATTTTAAGAGCTGTCCAAGTGAGCTGTCCAAGTAAGAAAAGGAAAAAGGAAACTCAACAGCAAAATGAAGGCAACAACTAAGGATGCAAGGCAAACACAACATTGGTTAATGAAAATGGGGGAATGATTGCTTTATTTAAATACCTTGCCTGGTGGGTCCGCCGTATAGTTTTTTTAGTAGCTCACATGAAGGCCAGTGACCTCTAGCAAGTCTATATAAGTTCTTGTTGTAGTTTCTTCAATCTTCACATTCACAAGTGAAAAATGTATCAGGAAGCCAATATGGCTGCACTTTATGAAGCCTCAAGGAATGGGTGTATAAGCACCTTAACCACATTGATCCAAAGCGATGCACGCATCCTTGATAGAGTTTCACTCACATCTTTTAGTGAGACCCCCTTACACTTATCTACTTTGCATGGCCACCTTGAATTTAGTAAAATTCTTGTCAGCAAGAAGCCTAAACTTGCAAAAGCGGTAGACTCGTTGGGACAAACCCCTCTTCACTTGGCGTCTGCTGAGGGCCACACTGAGATAGTACAAGCATTGTTGCAAACAAATATAAATGCTTGCTTAGCTCGTGATCAAGATGGGAGAATTCCTCTCCACTTAGCTGCAATGAGAGGGAGAATAGAGATCATAGAAAAGTTGATTAAAGCTCGACAAGAGTCCATCTTGATGAATCTCGAAGGAGACAGTGTATTGCACTTGTGTATTCGATATAATCATCTCGATGCTCTGAAGTTGTTAGTGGAATTGGCTAATGGTAATGAATCATTCCTCAGCTCCAAAGACCACGATGGCAACTCAATATTGCATTTAGCAGTGATGCTCAAGCAAAAGCAGGTGCAATAACAATATCAATATCAATATCAAGTTATATATGACATAGAAATTATTTTTGATCTACTTTTTGTTTTTCCATCCCTTTTTCACTAGTCTGTTTGTATTCATAAAGTAGGACTAATTAAAATTTTAAATTGAAAAAGCTATATATATATTCGTACAATAAGTTCAAAAAAAAAAATCACGATCCCTTTGTTTGATGCGGTTCTTCTAAAGATCGTGCAAACATTAGTAAATAACTCAAGAGAGAGAGATCATTCAATGTGGTTCAATTAAATTTAGTTGGAGTTGTTTTGTAGAAGTGCTTTTAGAATTTCTGCTAGTTGTTTGATGAAACAATAGACTATTGAAGTATGCAGGCGACTTTATGCAGGCAATAAAATACATACTTTCATTTTCAAAAATAGAAGGAGAGGCTAATGCCATGAAGAAGATTGGTCTCACAGCTTTAGATGTCTTAGAGGCCTACGTCTATCCAAGAGATGTGAAATGGTTTGAAATCCAAAACATTCTCAACGAAGCTGGTGTCAGAAGATCAACGACTCGAAATCCTTCCCTATCACCAACACTGAGTAGTAATGGTGTTGATGAAGCACAACCATCTCAATCAAGGTTTAGGGGATGGTGGGAGCGCATTCGTTCATCATTAGTTAAACACTTGACGCACGAGGAAAATTGGATCCAGGAAACACGTGGTACATTGATGGTAGTAGCTACTGTGATTGCAACCACGGCTTTCCAAGCTGGGATCAGCCCACCAGGGGGTGTTTGGCAAGAAACTAGAACAAAACGAATGAGAGGTTTCAATTGTACGAAAGATAATATATGTAAAACCGGCACAGCTGTTCTTTCTTATGATGATCAGGATCATGATTACTACCAATTCTTCTTAACTTGCAATACCGCCTCTTTCTTGGCATCTGTGTCCGTCATACTTTTGGTCATTAGTGGATTTCCTCTTAGGAACAAGTTCTTTATATGGCTTTTGACATTAGCCTTGACTATCTCCGTCTGTTGCATGTCACTTAGCTATATTGCGGCTATCAGTTTAGTGACGGATATCTCAGATACATCTCTGCGACGGTCTTGAATATATTTTTCTACATTTGGCAGGGAGTGTTTGCGTTTGCTAGTTTGGTTCACATAATTCGTCCGCTCTCTTGGATTGTGAAGAAATTGCTCAAGTTCATACGCAAGTACTCAACAACGGGTCAAGCAGAAAACTCGACTAATGTCTAAGAGTAAAATTATCATGATGAGAATCTGGGCTAGATATTTGAGAATAAAAATATTATCAATTCATTGATAAGAAAGAAGTTGTTACGGATAGGGTTTGGGTAATCTCATTGTGATCTTTATCGTTGGGTTTAGTGATAAGTTCATTAGTCATTGAATTGTATTAGGATAATTGGTGATGTTATGTATAAATAAGTGGTTGAACGATGAATAGAGCATGTTGAAATTCTCCCAATAAATTATAGTTGAATGATGCCTGGCTTCTTCAACGTACTTAGAATTTTGTCTTAAAAGTTCTTTTGACTTGATCGTCAATATAGGGTCCAAAGCAAAAAGTGCTCCCTGGTTTATACCAAATTTTTATCATTGCCTAGAAGGCTCAGATGGATCTACTTGAATAAAATGTACAATTAATGGATCCGGTAAGGGTAACAACACTTGATGAAACGTCTCATTGAGTTGATGGTGAAAATAAAAACTAGACTCCAAAATAAGCATAGAGGTGGGTGAATAAGTGTTTAACAAAAATAATGCGGAATTAAAAATATGGTTAAATACCTTTTCCCTATGTAGTTTAATGACTTTATTTTTACCCACCTCAGTTTCAATTCATATTGCAAATCATACCTCAATTATTGATTAAAATGGAGTTAGCACTCCCATCCAACTTCCGTCACAAAAATTGATGGAAGTCCATTGTCTCCATTGTGATTCACCCTGATAGACTCTGGTTGAGCAATTATTAACTCTTTTATAATCTCTATTCTTCCTCTCATTGCGGCAAAGTGGAGAGGAATTTTCTCATCTTCATCAAAAGAAAAGTAAACACTTATATTTGCTTGCAACAATGCTTTTACTATCTCGGTGTGGCCCTCAGCAGAAGCCAAGTCACTACAAGAAATTAGGTCTTTAGGGGCGACTCAAAGTCGCCCCTAAAGGTCCTAAAGTCGACGCTGTTGCTGAGGGCCAAGTCACTACAAGAAATTAGGTCTTTAGGGGCGACTCAAAGTCGCCCCTAAAGTCGACGATGTTGCCAACAGCGTCGACTTTTTGACCCTAAAGGTGTCGACGCTAATAGTTCGACCCTAATGATCAAATGTCTGATTATCAAGGTCCACTTAAAAGTCGACCCTAATGATCACTTTTAGCGTCCACTTTATCGCCCCTAAAAGTCGTAATATTTTGACCCTAAAGATGATGTAAACGGAAGCGAAAGTCGACCCTAATAGTCAAGCATTAGCGTCCACTTTTAGTTAACCATTAGGGTCCACTTTGTTGACCCTAATGGTCCTTTAAAAAAAAATAATAATAATAACTATCAGCGTCCAAACCAAAGTGGACGCTGATAGTTAACCATTAGGGTCGACTTTTGTCAACCCTAATGGTCCTAAAAAATTCTCAAGCAAATTAACTATCAGCATCCACTTAGAGTCAACCCTAATGATCACTTTTAGCATCCACTTTATCGACTCTAAAAGGCGCAATGTTTTGACCCTAAAGATGATGGAAGTAGTCGACGCTGATAGTCAACCATTAGCGTCCACTTTTGTGGATGCTAATGGTCCAAAAAAATTTAAAAAAAAATTGACTATCGACGTCCAAATTAAAGTGGATGCTGATAGTTAACCATTAGGGTCCACAAAGTCGACCCTAATGGTCCAAAAAAATAAAAAATAAAAAAAACTGCGATCGATCGCACTTGGAGTGCGATCGATCGCAACGTCAGTAGGTTTTCTACATTTTGAGATCGATCGCAGTACCAGTAGGTTTTCAAGTAGGTTTTTTATATTTTGCGATCGATCACACTCCAAGTGCGATCGATCGCAAAACCAGGAAACAAATACATATATTCGTGGAACTTAGATTTATCTTGGCTGCCTTAGAATCCATTTTGGGCTCTATTTTATAATCATTATATGCTGGTTTAAGAGATCCATTAAACTGAAAAATGATGTGCATGTTTGGTGGTAAGGATATCTTTTCCAACTTTCATCCTTGTTCAATTCGGTAGCTTACTTGAGAAAAGACAATAAAAAGAATATGGAGAGTTAATCATAGATTATGGTTATCTCATTCTATTTAGGTAATACGTTTTTATTCCAATAACCTAAGCTAAGTGTTTTGGGTTAGGCAATTCTCCCACAGCTGCCCTGTATGCGTAAAAGAAATTGTAGCCGAATGAACTAACTTTCAGTTGCTTAGCATTTCCTTGGTCTAGGCAAAAATTAATAAAAATGGATTTTGGCTGTGGAAAAATATGAAGATTGAGAGGAGAATATTAGCATTTCCTTGGCATTCAGTTTGCTGGAATTTTGACAGAATATTGATAGCTAGTGCAGCCAAGTGCAGGATTTACTCATGAATTTAAGGCTGGAAATTTCGAAACTCTATAAATGTCCCCTAAAAACATTTATAAAAAGGAAATCTTACCAAGCTTAAAATACATACACAAACATATTTAGGCTTTCATAACACTAACCTTTTTATAGGGATATCCAAGTCAGCAATATAATGGAGTGTAAAACTGATAAATTCCTGCACATTTTCAATCCATCAGGACAAGGAATTGATAAATATAGTATGCTAGAAAATGTTTTGTACAGGGTTTTAGTCTACCATACAACTCTATAACCTACACCCATAGCCATTCTCACTATCCATTATTACTATAGGCTCGCAGAAGAACAACTAATAAGATGCTTTATGAGCCACAAGACCATTCTCAGAAAATACATAATCGTAGTCATCAATAACTGCAAAGAGAAAAGAGACACTTAATAGTATAGTCATGTACATATGAAAAATTGTGAAGTGCACAACTGCATTTGGCCCTGATTTTGAGAACTATTGAAAACCAATCAGATAATGCTTATAAAGGTTAGACTTGAAACTCATTTATAATCCATAGAAAACATAATGCTTGATTGTCAAGGTTCATGAAGAATATTCACATGAAAATACATTTGAAAGCTAAGAACCAAAGTATATTTTTAGATCATGTTGAAACAAATGGAATAATCAAACAGATTTTGGGTTCCTAGCTCTTATAGCTAAGCAATTACCTTTCGAAGTTCCCGCATGAATTCTAACAGCATTGGAGTGACCACCTAGCATTTGAGTGGAAAAAGTTGCATCAAAGACAATTTCAAGCGGATACATGGAAATGTTACTTCCATGCAATAAATCTAAGAAATAACAACTTGCTTACATATATCCTATGCTACTGTGACCATAATAATATAAACAATACAATGGAACAAAATTAGAAAGCAAAATGAATCAGAGAAGAAAATCGGTACCTTTCTTGGAGCAGTAAGGGTCCCATCCACATCAAATAAAGCAATTAAACCAAGATTCCTAATGGCCATTTCGCTCAAGATATTTTTCTGCAACACCAAATCCACAATATCACAACATCAAAATTATGTAAGACACCACCATTATACCACTAAAACTTTAATAACTAGACAACTAACCGTATCCACAATAGATGACCAAAACACATAAGACCCAACTTATTCTAAAGCCAGTGCACCATCCCAAATAAAAAAAAAAAATTAAATTAAAAATGCATCTTCTCTACTGTCACACCACCAAAACAAGCTTTAGCCAAAAAGCTAAAAAAATTCAACACAATCACTCAAAAAACCATAGCCTCATGTATGTTTAGTGTACATAGTTTTTATTAGATGCATTCTCTTGCTAGCGGCAGCTGAAATTAGCTCACAGTACAATTACCAAATGGGAATTTCAAGAAATGGGCATTGTGCTGAAAACAAAGGAGCAAATTCTCAAAGGGACTGATTGGGAAATCAGGACTCGAGTAATGCGTGCAGGGAAATTCAAGAAATCTGAAATAAATAGGGATCTGTGTTGCAGATCGGGGCTTCAAGATAGAATTCTATGTAAATAAAGCTGTTAATCAGTTTGATTTGAAGGAGTCTCTAATGTCTTTGTAGTTTGTTGTTTTTCTGTAGAAGGTGGTCTCAGTTTGTAGCAGTAGTAAATTTGTGCGCAGTAGCAGTAGGTAGTTGTGTCTCACAGGTGGTAAGTTTGTTTTAGTAAAATGATGCTCATTCATCCAAAAACAAATTTCTACAAATGGGGTTTATACAAGAACAAAGAGAACTTGGCAGAGGACAAGAAAAGGCAGAAATTTGAAGATGAAAAATCTCATAGAACAAGAACCCAAAAACTTAAATACAAAAACAGAGAAAAATAAAAATAACAGAGAGTGAGAGAGAGACTTGATGACCAGAAGACTGATGAACGGCAGTGCGGCAGATATCGCCGGCCTTCTTACCGGGGCACACGGCATCAACAGAGACTCCAAATGCCTGCAACGCTTGAAAAGGAACCATCGCCTGCAATCAAAAATCACACTGCAAGATATTAATCACATACATCAATTCAAAGGTGCGCTGGAGAGAGAGCTGTCGGAGAGAGCTTAGTGCGCCGGAGAGAGAGACGAGCGCCGGAGTGAGAGAGAGAGAGAGAGAGAGAGAGAGAGTGAGAGTGATGAGGGAGGTGAGTGAGAGGGAGAGAGAGGCAGAAATTTCAAAAATTTGAGGGATTTTGGTGTTTTTGAGGTTTGGGGGGAAAAAACACAGTGTCTGAAATTTTTGGTTCGAAAATTTCAGACACCGCGCGCGCCACTTGTTGGCGCAAAAATTGAGCATTATCAGCGGCAACAAAATTGGTGGCCGCTATTTAGGATTTTTTTTTTTTTTTTAATTATACTTACAATATTTTTAGAATAATTAAGCACCTATATATATATAAGCACCTATATATATATATATATATATATATATATATATATATATATATATATATTAACTGATTTAATGAGCCATTCGCAGTTTCACAGTCTGAATTATTTCATACTTACACATGTATGGCTTAATCTTTAAGACAAGCATATGACTACTGGCAGGATCAACCAGGTACGAACCCTAATTCTCCATCACCCGTCACCACCATAGTAGGCCTCTATCCTACCATCGAAAGTTGATAGGGCAGAAATTTGAATGATGTGTCGCCGGCACGATGGCCGTGCGATCCGTCAAGTTATCATGAATCATCAGAGCAACGGGCAAAGCCCTATATATATATATATATATTAGTAATTAAATAGTATATGTTCTATGAATAATTTAATATTTATGTGTATGTATTAGTTGACATATTAACTAGTTAGTTCATAAATTAACATATTATTTAGTTAATTAATATATATTAAGTAAATATGATTAAGTAAATGTTACTCAATACTTCTATGTATATCACTTATTTTATTATACATGTGTGTGTTATATATTAGTATTGACATACTAACTAGTAACTAGTTAGTTAATAAACTAACATATTAACTAAGTTAATATATATTAAATTACTAACTTACTATAATTAACTATAGGTTATTTTGACAAACAAAAAAATTATATGTTACTTCATATTTGTATGAGTATTATATATATGAATATATATTATGTACATACTTGTTAGTTACTATATACTAACTTAGTATTACTATTAAGTTAAGTGGTAGATCACATGATCTAAAGATTACGTGAATTGTAATTAGAAAAAAAAAAAAATAGAAGATTATGTGAATTATTATATCATATGATCATATATATCACAAATTAAGTGATTAATATTAGAATCAACAATGTGTTTGTTTAGAGATATATGTTGTTGTTATGTTTAGAGTATTATGCTGCAGATATCATTATAAGCTAGATGTTACGTCATATGGTCTACCATTATAATTTATATGATTATATAAAATGATCAATTGATGATTAAATCATATGATTATATAATAACAAAATATACATATATAATATGACGTAAGTCAGAAGTATACAAACTCATACAAATACAACAATTACGTACTCAGAGACTTAATAACTAGTTACTTAATAAACTAACATATTAACTAAGTTAATATATTAAATTACTAACCTAGTATAATTTACTATAGGTTATTTTGACAAAAACAAATTATATGTTACTCAATATATATATATATTATACATACTTGTTCGTTAATATCTACTAACTTAGTATTACTAAGTAAATTAACTATTTTCAAAAAACAATGACATGATGATGTGTATTATCATTCTAATTACATTAGATCATAGTTAATTAGTTAATTAAGTATGCTCTAGTGTAATTAGAATGATAATACATATGAACATGATCTAATAATGTTTTTTTTTTTTTTAATTAAGTATCATTCTACCTACTCTTTAGGGTCGACAAAGTCGACCCTAATACTTAACTATTAGGGGCGACTTTCAAAGTCGACCCTAATACTTGGCATCAATTTTATTTTATTTTTTTATTTTTCTACCTACTCTTTAGCGTCCATAAAGTCGACCCTAATACTTAACTATTAGGGGCGACTTTCACAGTCGACCCTAATAATGTGTCTTCAGCGTCCACTTTTAATGGACGCTATTGGTCATCAATTTTTTTTTTTTTTATTTATTTATTTATTTTATTTTCTATTTTCTACGTACTCTTTAGGGTCGACAAGGGGCGACTTTGAAAGTCGACCCTAATACTTGGCATCAATTTTTTAAAATTTTTTTTTTTTTTTTTCTACTTGCTCTTGTCGACCCTAATACTTAACTATTAGGGGCGACTTTCAAAGTCGACCCTAATACTTGGCATCAATTTTATTTTTTTATTTTTTACTTTAATTTTTCTACGTACTCTTTAGGGTCGACAAAGTCGACCCTAATACTTAACTATTAGGGGCGACTTTGCAAGTCGACCCTAATACTTGGCATCAATTTTTTTTTTTTTTTTTTTTCTACCTGCTCTTTAGGGTCGACTAATACTTAACTATTAGGGGCGACTTTCAAAGTCGACCTTAATACTTGGCATCAATTTTATTTTTTTATTTTTTATTTTAATTTTTCTATGTACTCTTTAGGGTCGACAAAGTCGACCCTAATACTTAACTATTAGGGGCGACTTTGAAAGTCAACCCTAATACTTGGCATCAATTTTTTTTTTTTTTTTTTTTTTTTTTTTTTTTTTTTTCTACCAACTCTTTAGGGTCGACTTTTGTCGACCCTAATACTTAACTATTAGGGGCGACTTTCAAAGTCGACCCTAATACTTGGCATCAATTATTATTTTTTTTATTTTTTATTTTTTCTACCTACTCTTTAGGGTCGACTTTTGTCGACCCTAATACTTAACTATTAGGGGCGACTTTCAATGTCGACCCTAATACTTGGCATCAATTTTATTTTTTATTTTAATTTTTCTACGTACTCTTTAGGGTCGACTTTGTCGACCCTAATACTTAACTATTAGGGGCGACTTTGAAAGTCGACCCTAACACTTGGCATCAATTTTTTTTTTTTTTTTTAATTTTATTTTAATTTTTCTATGTACTCTCACTACAAGAAAGTTACTCATCAGGGGCGACTTATAAAAAGTCGCCCCTAATACTCAACTATTAGGGGCGACTTTTGAAAGTCGCCCCTAATAGTTAAGTATTAGCGTCCACATCAAAGTGGACGCTAATAATGGGTCGAAAGGTTGACTATTAGCGTCCACTTTACAGTGGACGCGAATAAGTCGACCCTAATATACACGCGGGAATTATTCAAGGGGCGGGAAAAATTTAAGCGGCAAAAATAAAACTTTTAGTGTCGACAATAGTCGACGCTGATAGTATACCAATAGCGTCCACTTAAGCGGACGCTAAAAGCTGGAGAAAAATAAAAAAAATCAAATAAAAGATCAAAAGTCGACCCTAAAGAGTAGGTAGAAAAATTTTTTTAAAAAAATTGATGACCAATAGCGTCCACTAAAAGTGGACGCCAATACTTAACTATTAGGGGCGACTTTGAAAGTCGACCCTAATACTTGGCATGATTTTTTTTTTTTTTTTTTTTCTACCTACTCTTTAGGGTCGACTTTTGTCGACCCTAATACTTAACTATTAGGGGCGACTTTCAAAGTCGACCCTAATACTTGGCATCAATTTTTATTTTTTATTTTTTCTACCTACTCTTTAGGGTCGACTTTTGTCGACCCTAATACTTAACTATTAGGGGCGACTTTCAAAGTCAACCCTAATACTTGGCATCAATTTTATTTTTTATTTTAATTTTTCTACGTACTCTTTAGGGTCGACTTTGTCGACCCTAATACTTAACTATTAGGGGCGACTTTGAAAGTCGACCCTAATACTTGGCATCAATTTTTTTTTTTATATTTTATTTTAATTTTTCTATGTACTCTCACTACAAGAAAGTTACTCATCAGAGGCGACTTATAAAAAGTCGCCCCTAATACTCAACTATTAGGGGCGACTTTAATAGTTAAGTATTAGCGTCCACATCAAAGTGGACGCTAATAATGGGTCGAAAGGTTGACTATTAGCGTCCACTTTACAGTGGACGCGAATAAGTCGACCCTAATATACACGCGGGAATTATTCAAGGGGCGGGAAAAATTTAAGCGGCAAAAAAAAAACTTTTAGCGTCGACAATAGTCGACGCTGATAGTATACCAATAGCATCCACTTAAGTGGACACTAAAAGCTGGAGAAAAATAAAAAAAATCAAATAAAAGATCAAAAGTCAACCCTAAAGAGTAGGTAGAAAAATTAAAAAAAAAAATTTTAAAAAAAAAATTGATGACCAATAGCGTCCACTAAAAGTGGACGCTAATACTTAACTATTAGGGGCGACTTTGATAGTTAAGTATTAGGGTCGACAAAGTCGACCTTAAAGAGTAGGTAGAAAAATTAAAGAAATAAAATTGATGACCTATAGCGTCCAATAAAAGTGGACGCTAATACTTAACTATTGAAAGTCGCCCCTAATAGTTAAGTATTAGGGTCGACAAAGTCGACCCTAAAGAGTAGGTAGAAAAATTAAAAAAAAAATTAAAAAAATAAAATTGATGACCAATAGCGTCCATTAAAAGTTGACGCTAATACTTAACTATTAGGGGCGACTTTCAAAGTCGCCCCTAATAGTTAAGTATTAGGGTCGACAAAGTCGACCCTAAAGAGTAGGTAGAAAAATTAAAAAAAAATTAAAAAAATAAAATTGATGACCAATAGCGTCCACTAAAAGTGGACGCTAATACTTAACTATTAGGGGCGACTTTGAAAGTCGCCCCTAATAGTTAAGTATTAGGGTCGACAAAGTCGACCCTAAAGAGTAGGTAGAAAAATTAAAAAAATAAAATTGATGACCAATAGCGTCCATTAAAAGTGGACGCTAATACTTAACTATTAGGGGCAACTTTGAAAGTCGCCCCTAATAGTTAAGTATTAGGGTCCAGAAAGTCGACCCTAAAGAGTAGGTAGAAAAATAAAAAAATAAAATTGGTGACCAATAGCGTCCACTAAAAGTGGACGCTAATACTTAAGTATTAGGGTCGACTTTGAAAGTCGCCCCTAATAGTTAAGTATTAGGATCGACTTTGTGGACGCTAAAGAGTAGGTAGAAAAATAAATAAAAAAATAAAATTGATGCACAATAGCGTCCACTAAAAGTGGACGCTAATACTTAAGTTTTAGGGTCGACTTTGAAAGTCGCCCCTAATAGTTAAGTATTAGGGTCGACTTTGTGGACGCTAAAGAGTAGGTAGAAAAATAAATAAATAAATAAAATTGATGCACAATAAAAATTATTATATCATATGATTATGTGAATTATGATCATATGATATAATAATTCACATAATCTTTTTTTTTCTTTTTCTTTTTTTTCTAATTACAATTCACATAATCTTTAGATCATGTGATCTACCACTTAACTTAATAGTAATACTAAGTTAGTATATAGTAACTAACAAGTATGTATATAATATATATTCATATATATAATTAATTGATCAAATGATCGATCGAACATCCGATGGATCTTACTGAATTAATTCGATTGATCGTGATAGGATTAAATGATCGATCAAACATCCGATCGATCCTACTGAATTAATTTGATTGATCGTGATAGGATCAAGTGATCGATCAAACATTCGATCGATCCTAATGAATTAGTTCGATTGAGATTGATCTTAATGAATTAATTTGATTGATCGTAATAGGATCAAATGATCGATCAAACATCCGATCGATCCTAATGAATTAGTTCGATTGATCGTGATAGGATCAAATGATCAATCAAATGTTGGATCAAAAATCCGATCGATTAAACATGCAATTGATCGTAGTGAGTTAGTTCGATTGATCGTGATAAGATCAAACATCTGATCGAAAATCCAATCGATCCTAGTGAATTAGTTCGATTGATCGTAATAGAATCAATTGATCGATCAAACATCCGATAGATCCTAGTGAATTAATTATATTGATTATGATAAGATTAATTGATTGATCAGACTGGATACAATTGAAGGTTCAATCGAACATTCAATTGAACTATAAGCTTTTTATATTATCTTAGTGCATTAGTTATATTAATCTTATATTATCTTTGGATTTTGTATTGATCTTATAATTAATTATAAGATAAATATCAACTTAATGATCTTTATCATAAAAATTTATTAAATGGAAATTATTAGTTAATATTATAATAATAAAAAAACATATTACAAGAGAAAATAAAGAAAAACAAAAATAAATAAAAATTAAAAAATTGTAAGTATAATTTTTTTTTTTTTTAAAAAAAAATTACCCTCAATAGCGGCGACTCTAGGGTCGCCGCTATTTGAGGCAGTGCGAAAAAGAAAGCGCCATCAGTGGCGGGGTTTCTAAAATTTTTGAACCAAAAATTTCATAAACCGCGTCTTTTTTCCCCAAACCTCCAAAACACCAAAATCCCTAACACCCCTCTCACTCACCTCCCTCATCACTCTCACTCTCGATCTCTCTCCCGCTGCTCTCCCTCCCTCCCATGATGGATCCAATGGCTTTCAAGCCTGAAAACGCTGCGTTTGGAGCTCTGGTTTTCGAGTGAGCTTTGTGAGTGGAGTTCGTAAAGTAGAGAGGTAAGAGTGTGAAAAAGTTTGCGTCTTGTGTTTGTTTGGTTTCTAAGAAATTGGAGGAAAAACGAAAAGGCTGGATCCACTGGCTTTTTTGTTGCTAAGAAATTTCGAACTCTAATGACTGTTTGGTAATAGTGTGAATTTTTGGGTTCTACTGTCTTTTTGGTTGCTGAGAAAATGAAATTTTGATTTTTAGTGATATTGTATTTAGTTGTGAATGCGGGTTTTTAACGGCGTCGCGTGCTATGTCTTATTGGCAATATTATATTAGTTTCTTCTAATATTGTCTCTCAAGATATTATTAATCTTGATCGTTTGGATGTCTATAAGAATTCTTAGGTAATGAAATGAGAATCATTCTTTATTTCATCTGTTTTACTGATTCCATTTGCCTTTTGGATTGAAGGCACTCCTTGCATCACTGATTGTGTGATGGCAGAGCTTGAGAAGCTAGGTCAGAAATATCGAGTTGCTTTGAGGTATCCTCCCTCTCATGTTTACTCTGAAACGTTTCCCAAGACGTTTTGTGATTGTTGTTCACATTCTTCTCTTCTATGTTAGTTTGAAGAGGTTCGAGATTGTTGGATGCATGTGTTAGTGTGGTTTGTAGGAATCGGATCAGTTGTGATCTTATATTATTTTCATTATAGTAATGATTTTTTTTTTCTTTTGTTTAGATGATGAAATTTATTCAACCCAAAGAAAAGAGTACAAATTAACTTAGTTTTTAATCCTACGGTCTGTGCAATCAAATTTTTCAACATTGCCTTTTTCTGCAGCCATTCGCATGCATCATATGGGCCTACTAGTGCAATACTGTTATTCTTCTATTAGCATTTCATCTTGAGAATATCCTTGTACATGCTCATGATCAATGATGTTCAGCTAATGATTATTACTCCCTCCCCATTCCTTCTTTGACAAGATTGCTAAAGATCCTCGTTTTGAAAGACTAATTTGTACTCATAAAGGGACCTATGCTGATGACTGTATTGTTGATAGAGTTACTGAGGTATGTCTTGAATTAATTTGATGTGAAGGTTCTTGTGTGTTACCTATATTTAGTAGTAGCAGCTTTCAAATTTTCCCAAAAACTTAATCATTTCCTCAGAACTTTTTAAATCCTCCAAATATATGTGTGATCCATATGATAAGATGCATGGTTGTACCTTCTCCTTTTTGACAGTGATGCTGTATGTTGTCCATTATCGTTAATAGTGAAATATGATGTATATATTTGTCTTTCTATTGGGTTGTATACGATTCAGAAGTAGCATACAAGATGAAAACTTCTTGAACGATAATTCTTGTAAACCAAAGAACCTTGACTGCAAATGTTTGTAATGTCTATCCAAAAGAAATAACAAAAAACGAAAAGTGAATTATCATAGCCTTTACTTATGCAACAATGTGAACAAAACATCTTGTTGCTCCTCTTGGAAGGGTTTATTAAAAATTAGAGAATTGTAATTTGAAACACAAGTTGATCTATTTTTCGAAGCACAGTACATCTATAGAAAATTACAGTAAAGGTGTTGAATAAATGTAACAGTCCCTAATATTCTTACCTAAATGTACACTGAACAAGTGATTCTGAACCCCAAGACGAAGGGGCTTTTGATCAATGATTTTTTTTTTTTTTTTGGGGGGGGGTGGTGGATGCCTTTTAGTCTAGGTGACCATTGACAATATTGTTTACATTGTCTTTGTAGCATGTTGTATATTTTGTGGCTTTTATGATTGTTTGTGTGGCAATGATCTCACTTTTGTTATTCAACTGGTGAGAGAAGCACATATTTGTCATTCAACTAGAGAGAGGAACACTTGTATCTGATGTAACTGATATCAACCTAGCTAGAGGAACTACATATTTAATTATTTGGTATCAAAGAATGTCTGTGGTCATACCATAAAATTGTGGCATTAGGAATGCTGATGGTTCTTACAAGTGGCTTTGTTTGCAATGCAGGATGGATAGTGCCTTGAGGTTCGGTTGGTTTTTCCTGTTCTACTTGGTAGGTGCCATATGTTATATCATCTTATCCTAGCAATGCTCCTCATGAATAGGTGGTATGCTTTTCTTTCTATTAATCAATTTGGCATAATGCAGATTCACATTGGGTTTTGTATTTTCGCTGCTATTGCGCCGCCACTTGTCTTTCATGGGAAGTCATTGACGTAAGTTAATTGATTTCTGGGCTGTGTGGACTGAAGTTTCAAACGGGTTTGATTTCCATATTAATATAGCATATAATTATATTTGTAATGAAGCCTGTTGTGGAAGTAGATTTGACGAAAATAATGCTCGAGCACTTTAGTTGTTTTTCACATGTTTAGTGGTGGTAGCATACAAATTGTAGTAAAACAATATAATGTTTTAATTATGTCTACAATAAACTTGTCCTTGCTATTTCTGAGCCGTATGAACTTAAGTTTCAAACAGGGTTGATTACCATATTAATATAGTATAGACAAGCTGTTTGTTGTGGAAGAACATTTGACGAAAATAATGCTCGGGGATTTTGGTTGTTTGTGACGTGTAGTGATGGGTTTATGAAAGTTGTAGTTGAACACTATAATTTTATAATTATGTCTACAGTGAACTTGTTCTTGGTGGGAAAGATCCTTAAGAATGAACATATAGTAAAGTACATGGTAAAGGAGCTAGATTGTCTTATGAAATTTTCAGGGTCTCTTTGTCATTTTTCTTTTTGTATTTTATAGCTGATTCTGCTACCCCCACACCACAGAACCTTTTTTTCTATAAAAGATAGTAAAGGAATTGGATTATATTTTTTTTGGGAAATTGCTATTATCCGATTGTTGATTTGCATAAAGTAAATGAGACAGCTTGGTGCTACAGTGAACCTATTTTCAATGATTCAGAAATTGTTGTGTATAGAGTACAGTAGACAACTTTCTTGTAACTTTTCCATAGCATATTCAGGCTTGTTGAAAAGCAGTGTGGCTTGCAACTGTTGTTATAAATTTTTTATTTATTTAAATTTCATACGTTTATAGTTAATTCATATAAATTTTTCTTCTTTTTCTAATTCAGGGGAATCCTTGCAGCAATCGATGTCTTCAATGACCATGTATTGGTTGGGGTACGTTGTTCCGTAAATGGCTCTTATTACTGCCTATTTTGATATGAAACTGCAGAGTCATGGGATGTTCGTGCAGTTGGTGGGGGTAGTTATCAATGAATTTTAGGTTGATTTATTCTACTTCTTATGTTCATAGTATAAAGCTGTCTAATAGGAGATATGTAATGGTGTAGAATGTGCTGCAAAAGGAAAAGAGTGCTTTTATTTTTCTTTTTTAAATCTCATTGATGTAAATGATTCAACATTACAAAAAATGAATGCGTAGAGTGCTTAGTGGAAAACAGACCCATGTACCTAGAAGATGTCATAATAAATATGGCAAGGGTTATTTGCCTTTTTTCTCATAATGCTAGCTTTCTAACACCCCTTACTTTTAAAAGCAAATTTACTGTCTTTGACCTTTTGCGATCGATCGCACTTGGAGTGCGATCGATCGCAAAATATCAAAAACCTACTGTTCTGCGATCGAGCGCATGCCCAATGTGCGTTCGAGCGCAAAATGTTGAAAACTCACTGGTACTACGATCGATCGCACGCCAAGTGCGATCGATCGCAAAAGGTCAAAAACCTACTGGTACTGCGATCAATCGCACACGATTGTGCAATCGATCGCAGATTTTTTTAAAAAAAAATTTTTTAGGACCATTAGGGTCCACTTTGTGGACGCTAATGGTTAACTATCAGCGTCCACTTTGAGTGGACGCTAATGGTTAACCATTAGCGTCGACTATGGCTTCCGTTTACATCACCTTTAGGGTAAAAAAATTGTGACTTTTAGGGTTGATAAAGTGGACGCTAAAAGTTATTATTAGGGTCGGCTTTAAGTGGACGCTGATAGTTAATTTTTTTAGGACCATTAGGGTCCACTATATGGACGCTAATGGTTAACTATCAGCGTCCACTTTGATTTGGACGCTGATAGTTAATTTTTTTTAAAATTTTTTTAGGACCATTAGGGTCCACTTTGTGGACGCTAATGGTTAAAGTGGACCCTAATGGTTAACTATTAGCGTCCACTTTAAGTCGACGCTAATGGTTAACCATTAGCGTCGACTATGGCTTCCGTTTACATCACCTTTATGGTCAAAACATTGTGACTTTTAGGGTCGATAAAGTGGACGCTAAAAGTTATCATTAGGGTCGACTTTAAGTGGACGCTGATAATCACACATTTGATCATTAGGGTCGGACTATTAGCGTCGACACTTTTAGGGTCCAAAAGTCGACGCTGTTGTCAACAGTGTCCACTTTAGGACTTTTAGGGTCGACTCAAAGTCGCCCCTAAAGACCTAAATTCTTGTAGTGTCTTTAGGGTCGACTTTACTTAACTATTAGGGGCGACTTTCAAAGTCGACCATAATACTTGGCATCAATTTTTTTTTATTTTTTTTATTTTTTTTTCTACGTAGTCTTTAGGGTCGACAAAGTCGACCCTAATACTTAACTATTAGGGGCGACTTTCAAAGTCGACCCTAATAGTGTGTCTTCAGCGTCCACTATATTGGTCATCAATTTTATTTTTTAATTTTTATTTTTATTTTCTACGTACTCTTTAGGGTCGACTTTATCGACCCTAATACTTAAGTATTAGGGTCGACTTTCAAAGTCGACCCTAATAATGTGTCTTCAGCGTCCACTTTTAGTGGACGCTATTGGTCATCAATTTTATTTATTTTTTTATTATTTTTTTATTGTTCTACGTAAAGTCGACCCTAATACTTAACTATTAGGGTCGACTCTCAAAGTTGACCCTATTGATCTTTTATTTGATTTTTTTTTTTTTTTTTTTTTTTTTTTTCCCAGCTTTTAGCGTCCACTTAACGTATACTATTAGCGTCGACTTTTGTCGACGCTAAAAGTTTTTTTTGGCCACTTAAATTTTTCCCGCCCCTTGAATAATTCCCGCGTGTATATTAGGGTCGACTTATTAGCGTCCACTTGAAAGTGGACGCTAATAGTCAACCTTTCGACCCAGTATTAGCGTCCACTCTCATGTGGACGCTAATACTTAACTATTAGGGGCGACTTTCTAATAGTTGAGTATTAGGGGCGACTTTTTAGTCGCCCCTGATGAGTAACTTTCTTATAGTGGTGGAGAGGAGTTCGTCCGGATGAGTCTACCTCTTCTGCAAGTTTAGATTTTTTGCTGACAAGAACTCTAGTAAATTCAAGGTGGCCAAGCAAAGCTGCAATATGTAAGGGGGTCTCACTAAAAGATGTGAGTGAAACTTTATTAAGGAGAAGTGGATCCGTTTGGATCAAGGTGTTCAAGGTGCTTACACACCCATTGAGAGAGGCTTGATAGAGTGCAACCATTTTCTCTTCTTCAACATGCATTCTATCCATTCTTCACTTGTGAATGTGAAGATTGAAGAAACTTCAACAAGAAGCTATATACTTACTAGAGGTCACTGCTTTCCATGTGAAGTACTATATATATATATATATATAGCCTTCAAAATCCAAAAGGCAGTCCGGCCCGGCCTGCAGGCAGGGCACGTATCATTCCCATAATTGGCCGTTTTAACTAATCAAATAGAAGCATTCCCATGTTGTGTTTGTGATCCGTCGTTGTACGTTATCGTCATTTTCTTGTTGTTTTTCCCTTTCCTCTTTTTAATGGTTTTATCAATGTCACAATGAATTTGATCTTTTTGATAAAACCATGACCATTATTGATATCTCCAATAGCCTCGTTGTAAACAATTAGAGTGCTCCCCTCCCATGGAGAGACGAGGTGTGTGCGGGCCGCTAAGCATTTCCAACAGTTTTCTCGTCATTTTTCCTATATTTAAAAGATCTAAATTATTTTTTTCTTCTCTATGTCAAAATAGACTCCAATAGCTTCCTTTAATCATTTCCTATATCATTAAAATATTTATTTATTTTTAATTATATTATATAAATAAGATGAGAGATGAGAGAGAATTGTGAGACATGAGAGGAAAGAGGAAAGAAGAGACATAATCATTTTTTTTTTATATTTTAATAATCATAAGGTTGCAATAGTGGAACCTAATGTTTTGGGTTCTACTGTAACAATCTTAATGCTTATGGTTCATTTAGAGAGTCTGCTATAAATGTTTTTTGCGATTTTTTTGACATATTTTCTAAATTTAGAGAACAGACTCCCTATAGCTGGGAATGCTATAGTGGTAAAGGAGATGAGACCCTGTATAGAGTTAGGCCCATGGGTTCCTCTTAACAAGAGTTGGCCTTATTTTAGGCTCTCTTGGGCCATGGTAATTGCAGGCCCTGTATTTGACTGAGTCTTGAGTCTTAAACTTTGCATCTCAAAAGTCCAGTTTGTTCAAGAGCCCACAAACAAATCATGTCGTCGGTCCGTTCAATCAAGGAAAGGATCAAGGCGGAATATATAGAAGAGGCGGCTATAAAAGAAGAAGTAAAAGAAAAAGAGAAGAAACTTGTTCTCGGGATCCAATTTATGTGACAGTCTTAGTATCATGCAATAATGTTATGGGTTTTTTTCTCTTTGATTCACAAAAGTCAAAAGTAGATCTTCGATTTTTGTCATGGATTTCTTATTTTTCAATATTGATAAAGGATGTTAAATAGATTGACAATTCAATATTCCTGCATAATTAAACTTATTACATTCTTACAAAACGTTTATTTCTGACAAATTCCCATATCAAACAAGGGCTGAACAAAATTGAATCAAATGTTGGGACAACTTCACCGTCATTGACTATTATGACTTATGACCTGCATGTAATTAAGGCCTTGATTGCTGATTTTTTTTCCCCCCCTTAAATTTATTTAAAAAAAGTTAAAACATTAATACAAAAACTTCTTTAAAATTCATTATTTTTCTTTTCTTATATCACTAAATTTGAGGTTTGAATTGGTGATTATCTCTAGTAAGTAGTACCAGCCCTGTTATGCTTGACTTATGGGTGCTGGAAATTGCCTACATAAAGAGCTGGAAGGCCATTTGCAAATGACACGGAATAAGAGCTTCATCTTCAAGTGAGCAAGGAAGAAGAGAGCTAGGGAGGGGATGTGCAAGAGAGTGAGGTTTTTTTTCCTTCATCTAGAAGCCCCCTTATCTAGAAAGTAGAAGCTTTGACATGACAAAGCTTTTTGTCAAAGATGTGACTTGTCAAAGCTTTGACAAGTCATAACCAACATTTTCATATGACATTCGTTTTTCCAATACCATTCTACGCGGTACAGCTAACCCACTCCATCTCTCCTTTCTAAAAAAATAAAATAAAATATTAACAAATAACTTTGAAGACAAAACTCTCATAAAAAATTCAAAATATTTTTCACAATTATGTCATATATGAAAACACACAAAAACACATTCTAAAAAATGATATCAACCACCCCATATATTATTTCAATGTCTTGTCTTAGATATTGTAGCTGATGTGGATTAATGTGGTATAAAATTTTGAATTGTTTTTTTTTTGTATGAAAATGTGAGAAGTTTTATTTTTTACTGATTTTGTTTATTTAAATAATAATAAAAAATGAATCATGTAATATAAAAGTGAAAAATATAAGAAGGTTTTGATACTAATTTTTTTTAGAAAAAATGTAGTGTGAACAGTAAAAAAGGGCAAAATAGTTTGTCAATTGGACGTTAATTTTCCAGTGCTTTCTTAGAAATTCCATGTGAAACAATCTAACAATGGCTGGACAAAAATTTCAAATAAGACTTTGAAAATTCTAAAACGACTCCAATTATCACCAACTCACACGTCTAGGAGTTTTACAGAAAATAACCAGAAAGCAGATCTAACTTAGCAGTTAATAGATCAACCAAATACTGATATGAAATATGCAATCAAGAACACAGATATTTGGTTACGAAGAGGAAACCATTTAGAGAACTCTCTAAATGTAAAACCTCTCTGGGGCAGCCAAACCCAGGAAATCAATTCACTATATAGAAGAATAAGGAATACAAGAAGAATAACAAAACCTTTGATTCTCCCTTGCACACGACAAGTGACCCACTTGACTTCTACCTCAGTAGCCCTTTCCAGAACATCTGGCACGATTCTTCTAAAAGATTTCCTTTCACCGGAACTCCGATTGGCTTCACGTATTTTCTCTTCAACAATAATCTAAAACAAATTTTCTCTCTCAAAGCACTCTAATTTTTCTAAATAAAATACGTAAGTTACAATGGCAAACTCCTGTAGCTTAAATAGAAAAATACACAACATAAGACTGCCGTGTCCGGACATGGTTGATCTGAGGTCCGGACATGGCTAGGGTTACTTATTCGTAACCTAGTGATGTCCGGACCTCCAATTCGTGTGTCCGGACATCTCAACAAAAACGTATTCTCTGGAACTGATGTCCGGACCCAACTTCTGGAGGTCCGGACATCTCCTTCAAACATCACTTTTTGGATATCAGGTCCGGACCCAGCGTCTGGCGGTCCGGACCTGCTTCATCAAACTTAGCTTCTGGAAATCAGGTCCGGACCCAACGTCTGGAGGTCCGGACCTGCTCTTGAAAATACCCTTGCTGGTTTTTGTGTCCGGACCCGTTTTCTGGAGGTCCCGACATGCCCCTAGAATTTGCTTCCTGAAACATTTTGAGGTGATTATTTTCACCAACATACATGCAAACCGAATGTGCCAAACCTAAACTAACAAACTCCCCCTTTGGCCATTCAGGAACAAAATTGACACATCAAAACAACTCCCCCTTTTTGTCTCGGAAGGGCAAAGGAAGCTAAAAATAAACATGTAAATTCTAGAGTTTAATCAAAATATCTCATGAAATCTGAAATACGTTGACATAAGAAACCAAAAATATAGTCTTGGCCAAAAACATAAAGCATAGCAGCCAGAATGCAACGCAAGCAACAAACTTATTCTTGGTAAAGCCGGTCCTTGATAGATTTCACATCTTTTTCCAAAGTCGTCATGCGGGTGTGTAAATCTTCAATGCTTCGGCCTTGAGCTTGAAGTAAGGAGATTATTTGGTTGAATTGACTTGAAGCATCGGATGAGCCTGAAGAAGACGCAGATGGAGGGTCTTGAGGAAGCGGAGGAGCATGAGCAGCTGGAGCTTGAAGCCTAAGTTGTGCATTTGACTTCAGCACAGTTCCTTTGCCAAAGTAGCCTTCAGGAGCTTCCATGTGTTCATTGGCAGAAATCTTTGGCAAAGTGGCATGCAAAATCTTTGTAATGAGTCCGCCATATGGTAATGCAATGGCGTGATCTTCATGGAACTCGATCATGGTCAATACCATATGAGTGCAGAGACAAAACTCAACACGTTTGATGATTCCATAAATCATCATTGCTCGTTCGATAGTTAAATGACTATGTCGAGACATTGGCCAAATATTCTGCAATAAAATCCGAGTTAACAATCTCTCTGGAGCCCGGACATAGCCAATCGGAATTTTGTTCAGGTCTTCATCCCATACAAGCTGCTGACTTGGATTTAGAACTGCCATGATTTCAGCTTTTGTCGGTTGTGGGTCATCATCCAGAAATGGGAGCGGCTTCTCATTCGTCAATGGAATTCCCGTAACTTCACTGATCAGCTCAGTAGTGATATTGAGAGTTTTCCCGGATACTTTGGTCTTGAATGACGGGGGACCAACTAAGTCAATGTCGTCGATGTTGTAGTAGAATTCCCGAACTAACCGAGTGTAGGCACTAACAGGAATGAACAAGGAGGTCCATTGATTTACTTGGAAGATGTCATGAATGAATCGAAACGGTTTAACTCGAAGGTCATTTTGTTCTACTCCCCGCTCGATCACAATTTTGCGAGTCAAAATCTTATCTTGTAGGGCAGATTTTTCTTCACGGGTGCGCTTTCTCCTGATTGTTGATTCTGAAATTGGATACACCATTTGCTGCAGTCATTTCAAAGAAAATAAACGAATATCTCAAATCATGGAAGAAATTATCATGGAAAATAATTTTTGAGATGAAACAAGTGATCCAAAGTGATCCCACAATCGAAAAAGATGCAACCTAAACAGATTTGAAATGTGGATTACATCAACCTTGTAATAGGCATTGAGCTATGTATTATCACAGTTGAAAAAAATCATGTATATATCTTGACACTTTGCAACCAACATCTAAAAACTAAATGTCTTGAAATAAAACATGGTAATGAAAAAAATGGAACACAATTTCAAAACTGAGTCTTTGAGACATTTTATCAAACACGTTATGGGCAAGAAAAAAATCATCCGTGAACAATCCATGAATTTGATTCAAAGCATTCCTAGTGCTATGCCAATCAATATTGAAAGACAAATAACAGTGAAGTAGATCAATGTGATTGAAAGAAAATGAAGCACACATGGATATTTGATTCTTTGAGGCATTTTATCAAACACAAGATGGGCATATAGATGTGAGCATGAACAAACACATGGCAAGAAGAGAAACCGAGTCCTAAATACATCATAGGTAATGTATTTGAGTAGGCTTATGTGAAAGAGATAGAATTATCAACTCTAAATAATCACAACAGCAATTCGGAGTTTCAAATTCAAACCCAACCATATTCATCCCAAGTTTTGATTTGAGCACAAAAACTGAAAAAAATAAAGGAGAAATAAGAACATACCGTGGATTGTTGGATGTTGAATGTAGGTAGAGGAGATGGACACACAGAGAAGCAAACGAAAGAACACAAAAAAAATTGAGAGAAAAAAAATGGTTCGGCCGAGCAAGAAATATGAACAATGGGAATGCAAGGTTTTTAAGCAACCGGTCGATACAACCAAAGCTGTATGCGTGTCCGGACATGTAAGCACAGTGTCCGGACTGCAACAATAAAAAGAAACTAAAAACAACAAAAAATTAATTAATTTAATTTTTTTTTTTTTTAAAAAAAAAAAAACAAGAAAAAAACATAAAACAAACAGAATTGTTTAGATATTTAATAACCCATGAGTGTTCTTATGAAATCTTAACAATTCGGAGTGGTCAAAAATATACACTTACACCATAAATGTACCATATGCAAGACACAACCTTATTCTGTGAATTCGGTCAAGTAAGCAATTATCAGAGATCTCATGTGATGGTGTAGTGTGTGAATACTCCCATTAACTAAGATTTCATCAATGAAAGGTAAATCTAGGCAGACATTTTGTAAAGGAAGACCAGCAGGCTGATTCAAACCACAGTAAAACCTTATACTGTTAGGACCTAGATTCCCTCATCCGATACACTCCCCCTGAGACTGATCATTTTCTTTTACCATGTCCTTTAGTGATCATCTATTTCCGCAATGATTTGATCACTGATTCTTTCTTTATGGACAGACAGAAGCAAAATGAAATCATCTGAGCTTATTTTATGCCCTTTTTTTTTTGTGAAAAAATGGTGGAATTTTTAGGAGCTAGGTTCAACTAACGAGTTGGTCAAATGGCAAGATTCTACACTGCCTATCTTCCAAACAAAATGTTTTCTCCAAATTTCCAAACACATAAAAAAATCTAAACCTAATGGGGGTAACAAGTGCACAATTTTGGAACATGAGAAAAAAAACTGACTTTTACTCCTTTAACAGTCTTCAGAAAAACAAAGTATATCAGAAACATATGGAGCAATAGATGTAAATTGCAGAAATATTGACCCCACTCATATGTGAAAAATTCATTTGAGCACAAGACATGAGTAACTGAATATCCAACAATTAGAAAAAAAATAAAATAAAATAAAAGAAGTAAAGATCCAAAAAACAAATCAGACAAAAACAAAAAAAATTGCCCTAGAACAGCTATAGACAAGTATCAATATGTGCAATTTCTAGGCATGTTCTATGTATACAATCATGAGAGATCGCATACACCAATAGCATTCCTGAGATACTCAAACCTAGATCCATCTAGGGGTTTTGTAAACAGGTCAGCTAATTGGTGTTCAGTAGGCATAAATTCAAGAGATACCACCTGGGTCTCTACCAAGTCACGGATGAAATGATGACGAATGTCAATGTGTTTCGTGCGTGAATGTTGAACCGGATTCTTTGAGATGTTGATGGCACTCGTATTGTCACAGTAGACAATCATTTTTCCTTGATCAAATCCATAGTCTGCAAGAAATTGCTTCATCCAGATGAGCTGTGTACAGCAGCTCCCAGCAGCTATATATTCGGCCTCAGCAGTAGAAAGAGAGATGGAGTTTTGTTTCTTACTCATCCAGGCGACCAGATTCGTTCCCACGTAAAAACATCCGCCTGATGTACTCTTTCGATCATCAGCATTTCCAGCCCAGTCAGCATCAGAATATCCTGCAAGTTCAAGATTTGTATTAGTAGAGAAATAAATTCCAAAATTGATTGTGCCATTTACATACCTGAGGATCCGTTTAACAGCTGTCAGATGGGATTCCTTTGGATTAGCTTGGAATCGAGCACATACACCCACACTGAAAGATATGTCTGGTCGACTAGCTGTAAGATAAAGGAGACAGCCTATCATGCTTCTGTATAAAGTTTGGTCAACGGATTTTCCAGCTACATCTGCACTCAGCTTAACACTCGTACTCATGGGTGTGCGAGCATGACTTTTTCCATCCAACCCAAATCTCTTCACAAGATCTTTGGCATACTTTGGTTGAGATACAAAGATGCCTTTGTTGGATTGTTGAACTTGAAAACCTAGAAAATAGGTCAGTTCACCAATCATACTCATTTCAAACTCTTGCTTCATTTCTGTAGAAAATTGATGAGCCTGGGAGTCAACTGTAGAGCCAAATATAATGTCATCTACATAAATTTGGACAATGAGAAGGTGACTGCCTTTCCTACGAATGAACAATGTACGGTCAGCCTGTCCTCGGATGAACCCATGTACAAGAAGATATGTTGTCAGACGTTCATACCAAGCTCTCGGAGCTTGTTTCAATCCATAAAGCGCCTTTTTCAACTTGTAAACATGATCCGGATAAGTTGGATTCTGAAACCCTTTTGGCTGAGCTACATATACTTCTTCTTGAAGAATGCCATTAAGAAAAGCACTCTTGACGTCCATCTGATACAATTTGATCTGGAGATGACATGAGATGCTCAACAAAATTCTGATAGATTCCAATCTGGCTACTGGTGCGAATGTCTCATCAAAATCCACTCCTTCAACCTGAGTGTATCCTTGAGCAACCAATCGAGCTTTGTTTCTTACCACTGTACCATGCTCGTCAGATTTATTCTTAAAGATCCATTTAGTGCCAATGATATTCTGATCTTTTGGTTTTGGAACCAATTTCCAAACATCATTCCTAACAAACTGATTGAGTTCTTCATGCATAGCTGACACCCAACTCTCATCTTCTAATGCCTCATTAACTTTCTTTGGTTCAAACTGAGAGAGATAACAAGAATGAGTGACTTGATTGACCACCCTGTTTCGTAGACGTAATCCTTCATTAACATTTCCCAGCAAATTTTCTCTAGGATGATTAAGTTTGATTCTGGAGGATGGTGCATGAGTGTTCAAGTGTGGAACTGGTGAAGGAGTCATGTCTTCAGTATCTGAAGGTATTGAAGTACGGACTGCTGAGCTGTTCGGACTAAGAGGTTCATGAGTTTTATCAGACATATCAACTTGCTCCCCCTCAACCTGAGTCTCTTCTTCTGCAAAATGCTCATTGGTAGTTTCATCATCGATGACAACATTTACTGATTCCATTACTGTCTTGGTTCTTTTGTTATACACACGACTGGCTCGACTTGTATTAGAGTATCCAAGAAAAATTCCTTCGTCACTCTTTGCATCAAACTTCCCCAAGTTTTCTCTATCACGAAGAATGTAACAGATACTTCCAAACACCCTAAAATATTTGACAGTGGGTTTCTTTCCTCGCCATAGCTCATATGGTGTCTTGGTAGTAGTAGGTCTGAGAAAAACTCGATTAACAATATGGCATGCTGTATGGATTGCTTCTCCCCAAAAATGTTGTGCCAAATCCTTAGCATGTATCATAACTCTTGCCATTTCTTGTATGACTCGATTTTTCCGTTCAACTACTCCATTTTGTTGAGGGGTTATGGGAGATGAGAATTCTTGTTTGATACCTTGCTGAGCACAATAATCTTCAAAACTTGAATTCTCGAATTCTCTGCCATGATCGCTTCGGATCCGCTTGATGAGACAGTCTTGTTCATTTTGGATTTTCTGAAACAAGATCTGAGCTTGTGCAAAGGCTTCAGATTTTTCTCTTAACAGAATTACCCATGTGTATCGAGAGAAGTCATCAACGATCACCATAATGTATTTCTTGCCTCCCAAACTAGCTGTCCGTGTAGGGCCCATGAGATCCATGTGAAGAAGCTCTAAGTTTCGAGAGGTAACAATCCCTGAGATCTTTTTGTGAGGAGTTCTAGTTTGTTTCCCCAATTGGCATGGGCCACATTTTCCTTTATCAGCCTGATGAATTTTTGGTAGATCAGCTATGGCTTCTGTCTTAGAAATTCTGACCAGATCATGAAAATTTAGATGCCCCAACCGTTGATGCGACAATTCTCCAGTGTCCAGGGTTGCCTTATTGCATATTATTTGGGAATTTGAGGAGAGACAATAGCAATTGTCAGCAGTGCGCTTTCCTCCCATCAACCATTTTCCTTGAGAGTCAAATATGCTGCATTCTTTCTTGAAAAACTGGACCACTAAATCATAATCACAAAATTGACTGATGCTCAATAAATTTGCCCGGAGACCTTCAACATACAGTACTTCTTGTGGAGTAGGAGCACCGGAAATTTCCACAATTCCTTGACCAATCACCTTCGATTTGCTGCCATCTCCATAAGTGATGCTTCCACCTCCTTTGCCTTCTTTAAGCTCTTTGAATAGCGACTTATCACCTGTCATATGTTTTGAACAACCACTATCCAGAAACCACAAACACGAGTTAAGCACACTTAAGGCAGTATGAGCAACAAGACATAGATGATCCTTCTTTTTAACCCAGACTTGTTCCTTTTGAGGAGGAACTTGCACATTTTTGTCAATTAAATTAGACATATCTTTTATATCAACAGAATTTGACAAAACAGCTAACTTTTCACTAATAAGTTTCACTTGAGCAGTTAAAACTTTTAGTTGATTTCCAATTCCAGGTTCATCTATTCTAGGGAAATTCTTCTGAGACCATGGTTGTTGAGCCCTAATTTGAAAACAGTTTGGTCGAGTATGACCTTTGACACCACAGTGAAAACAAGTAGGAATGAAGTTAGTCCTTACCGGAACTTTGAATTTCAATTTATTTTTCTTGGTCACATCTTCTGAACTTTCTTGAGGTAGGCAAGAATTCTCAATTTCCACATTTTTCATTTTAGGTTTCACAAACATGATTTTTGAAGTGGTTGCAACATTTGAAGAAGATGCATTAACATGTTTATTAAAACCCAATCCAGTCCTATCATGTGAATGTTTCTGATTTCCTAACATTTGATTCAATTTATCACTCGAAAACTTCTTTAAATGATCATTCGAATCATTCAAGTTCTTTTCCAGAGATTTCACTTTAGCAATCAGCATGAGATTTTCAGAAGTCAAAGTGTTTCGAATAGCTAAACATTCATCCATAGATTTCATTAATCTTTCTTTCTCAAGTTCAGCTTCTTTCAGATTTTTCAGATTTTTCCTATTCAGCTTGTTCAATTTATCACATTCCACAAACAAGTTATTATAAGCAGTTTGTAAATCCACCTCATCATCAGATTCAATTTCAGATTCATTTATCATGTGAGGTGAGTTAACAGTCTCATAATAATTATCATAAGAAGCAGTAAAAGCTAAATAATTCACTCCTCCTTCAACATCTTCTTCGGATTTTTCATCATCTGATTCATCACTTTGAGTGACATTGAAAGCTTTACCTTTGGATTTTTTCAGATTAGCACATTCAATTCGAATATGACCCCTACCCCCACATTCATGACATTTTCGTCCACTAGTGAACTTATCTTTCTGATCATTCTCTAAGTTCTCACGTGGATTATTTCTAAACTCACCTTTAGGTTTCACAAGAGTTTTTGAGTCACGATTTTTAAACCTTCCATTCACGGGTCTAAAAAATTTTCTAAATTTTTTAGCAAACAGGGCAAATTCTTCATCATCCCCAGAATCCTCATCAGACGACCCACAAGAATTGACTTTAACATTTTTTGCTTTAAGAGCAATGTTTTTAGTTTTCTTGAGTTTGGGTAGAATTAGTTCAAAAGTCTGAAGGGAGCCTACAAGTTCTTCTACTCTCATAGTGTCTAAGTCTTTGCTCTGTTGTATAGCAGCAATTTGTGGAATAAACCTCTCAGGCAATGATCTTAAGATTTTTTTTACTACTTTAGCATCATCCATTTTCTTTCCCAAATTAATGGTAGAGTTTCTAATGGCACTAAGCTTTGAATAGAATTCATCAAAAGTTTCATCTTCCTGCATTCTAATCTCCTCAAACTGAGAAACCAACATTTGAATTTTTGAAGTTCTAACAACCTTAGTTCCTTCATGTGTGATTTCTAACGTTTCCCAAGCTTCCTTAGCTATTTCACATCTAGAAATCCTAGAAAATTCTTCATTTGAAACAGAGATGTAAATAGCATTTATAGCTTTGTCATTCGCAGTAGCATTATTTTTTTCTTCCGTTGTCCATTCAGCAATTGTTTTGTCTGGACATGTCCATCCAGATTCAACAATATGCCAAACATTAATGGATTTAAAATAAGCTCTCATACGAATTTTCCAAAGCGTATAATTTGTTCCGTCAAAGACGGGAAGAGAATTAGGAGCAACCGTAAGAGACATTTGATATGGAGTCTTGGATCACACTCAGGAAAAAAAATTCCTTCACAGAGTGAACCCGCTCTGATACCAATTGAAAATTCTAAAACGACTCCAATTATCACCAACTCACACGTCTAGGAGTTTTACAGAAAATAACCAGAAAGCAGATCTAACTTAGCAGTTAAAAGATCAACCAAATACTGATATGAAATATGCAATCAAGAACACAGATATTTGGTTACGAAGAGGAAACCATTTAGAGCACTCTCTAAATGTAAAACCTCTCTGGGGCAGCCAAACCCAGGAAATCAATTCACTATATAGAAGAATAAGGAATACAAGAAGAATAACAAAACCTTTGATTCTCCCTTGCACACGACAAGTGACCCACTTGACTGCTACCTCAGTAGCCCTTTCCAGAACATCTGGCACGATTCTTCTAAAAGATTTCCTTTCACCGGAACTCCGATTGGCTTCACGTATTTTCTCTTCAACAATAATCTAGAACAAATTTTCTCTCTCAAAGCACTCTAATTTTTCTAAATAAAATACGTAAGTTACAATGGCAAACTCCCGTAGCTTAAATAGAAAAATACACAACATAAGACTGCCGTGTCCGGACATGGTTGATCTGAGGTCCGGACATGGCTAGGGTTACTTATTCGTAACCTAGTGATGTCCGGACCTCCAATTCGTGTGTCCAAACATCTCAACAAAAACGTGTTCTCTGGAACTGATGTCCGGACCCAACTTCTGGAGGTCCGTACATCTCCTTCAAACGTCACTTTCTGGATATCAGGTCCAGACCCAGCGTCTGGCGGTCCAGACCTGCTTCATCAAACTTAGCTTCTGGAAATCAGGTCCGGACCCAGCGTCTGGAGGTCCGGACCTGCTCTTCAAAATACCCTTGCTGGTTTTTGTGTCCGGACCCGTTTTCTGGAGGTCCGGACATGCCCCTAGAATTTGCTTCCTGAAACATTTTGAGGTGATTATTTTCATCAACATACATGCAAACCGAATGTGCCAAACCTAAACTAACAGACTTGATACTTGAGAGTCGACTTGTCAAAAACAAACGTCAATGGTGAGAGTGAAAGGACTACAGAAACTTCAGGGAAGACCATTGTTGATTTTTCTTATATCACTAAATTTGAAGTTTGAATTGGTGATTATGTCTGGTGTGTGAACAACCAGACCTTTTCCTCAAACGACAAATTTAACTCATCTTCCACAATGTTTTATTGATATTAAGGATAAATTAATCTTAGCACACACTTTGGCTTCATGTCCTGTAGTGATGAAAGAGTTCGGGCTTTATAGCAAATAAATTAAGTGTTCGTCTTTAGATCTCTTAGATAATCTACAATACATAAAGTGTCTTATTTATTGACATTTATAATATCTATAGTTGAATCAAGAGTGCAGTACATTTTCATTTAGAAATTATATTTCTTGCCATTTTCATTGATTATAATTGTTTTGTGCTTGAGATGCATTTAATGCCTTGATTAGTCCTCTCTTTGGATTCTTTCACTAAGCATATAAAGTTTCGGTCCCTTTTGTCATTTTCATGATAGGATTTTAGAAACGGCAACAATTTCTATTTACAAGTATCTTTTTATTTGGAATGTTTGGTTGATTGTAAATGTGACTTTTAAAGCTATTATTGTATTAAAGTTTAATACTGACCTGTCATAAATTTTATAATAATTTTAAAAATATTAGCAATTTAATTTTTTTTTTTTTTTTTTTTAAATTAGCATTACTATATTTTGATGATTGATGCCTTGATGAGAAAAATCATCTCATTGCATTGGTAAGGTAGCCATGAAGCTTCCTAATTAACATTCTTTTCCACGTACGCTAGTTTATTGAATGTCATCCATCTTTTGATGATGCAAGGCAGCATCGACTTTTCTCCTGGAGCATGACCAATACCTCTTTAAAATGTGCATTTAATCAAACGTGAGACACCCTCTTCAGCCAATTATTGCCTCCGTTAAGCTCCTCACAGATCGCTTCCAGCTCCGACGTCGCTCCCTTCGCTGCCAACCTCGGACCTCCAGCCAACGGATTCACAAATCAGTTGCTTCGATACCGCTCTCTCTCAGTATGTTTGTTTGTTTGTTGATGAAGTTTTCAGTAGTAGTAGATTTGTTTATTTATTTATTCAAATAATCAGGGGCAAAATTAAGGTTTTTGCCTTTTGGTGAGGTGCAGATATAACATTAAAATAAAATCTAAAAGAATATATTCTTTACAATTAAATCTTCAAATAGATATACAAGAATATGCTTTTTATAGCCGTATAGCACTATTCGTGTTCATAAATTATAATATAACTCAAAGAGATTATAATTCAGATGTAAAAAAGGATAACAAAAAAAATATCAAGTTTTCATAAATCAAAGAGAATCAAGTTCTACACTTGGTCTATACATTAGTGAAGAGTTGCTTTTGTCAAATGATGGGCTGTTTCATATGCTTCCCTTCTAATATAACCTACAAATCATGATTGAAGACCATTTAATGAGGTTTGAGTATCATCAATCAATATTTGACTGTAGAGACTCTAACAAGAGCCTTCCTATCACAAATCATGCATAATTTTCGACACATCTTCCTCTAGAACTTGTTGAAGCGCCACGTCCTTGCAAAATTTTATTGTCTTCTAAGTTGTCACGGCTTCGACTACTATTTAATCATACTAGTTGTACTCAATACTTTTTGCAAATAAAAATCATGTTATTTCACTAATTAGTTAATTAATCATCATAACTCAAAAGTAATGCTCAAATTTAATTCAATTAAAATTCAATATTCCAAAAGTAATATTATGTAAATATTTTTACAAAAATGCAATACATAATTTAGTAATTCAAAGCTTTTGCAACTATGTCATACAACAAGTATTTCTCAATTATTTGTCAATGATCCTACCTGACGCTGCTCAATATAAAAATTTGAAGTTTGAATTGGTGATTATCTCTAGTAAGTAGTACTGTAGTAGTCTGGTGTGTGAACAACGTACCAGCCCTTTTCCTCAAACGACAAATTACTCATCTTGCTAGTGATAGTAAGAATAAATAAAGTTTAGAGGAGGATAATGATTGATCTCACTGCATGGGACGTTGCCAGAAGCTTCCTTAACCTTCTTTTCCACGTCCACTTTACTTTTCTTGTTTATTGATTGCCATCCTTCTTTTAAAGCGTTCTCTTCCTTTGATCATGCAGAGCATGCAGCATTGACTTTTCTCCTGATCTCAAGACTTAAAGTAGTTCTAGATGCAAATATCCCTACAGAGAGGATGAGTTCTTCCATGGCCTTCCAAGGAGCCTCATCCTCTTCTTCTTCCACCCGTCCATTGACATACGATGTGTTCTTGAGTTTTAGAGGCGAAGATACTCATCAAAATTTTACTACCCATCTAAATCATGCTTTGCGTCTAAAAGGAATCAACACTTTCATAGATAATGAGCAGCTTAGAAGTGGAGAGGAAATTTCTTCAACACTTCTCAAAGCCATTGAACAGTCAAGGATTTCAATAGTTGTATTCTCTCCAAATTATGCATCATCCAGACGGTGCTTAAACGAGCTTCTGAAGATCATTGAAACAAAGGGACAAAAGGTTATACCAGTGTTTTACAATGTGGACCCTTCAGATGTAAGAAATCAAAAGAACAGTTATGAAGAAGCCTTATCTAGACATAAAGAAAGGTTCAAAGATGACACGATGGTGCAGAGCTGGAAGGCAGCCCTAACCAAAGTGGCCAATTTTTCAGGGAGGCATTCAAAGAATTATAGGTATTTCTTATGAGTCTTGTGCATTTGTTGTAGATTTTTTTTTTCTTATTCCAATTACTTATGTACATACTATGGGTCTCTCTCTCTCTCTCTCTCTCTCTCTCTCTCTATATATATATATATATATATAATCTTTTGTATTTGATAGGAATGAAGCTGAATTCATTGACAAAATCGTTCAAGATGTCACAAGAATCATGAAACGCGTTGCCAATCATCCAAAAAAAGACAAAAAAGACAAAATCATTGTGCAACGCGTTGCCAATCATCCAAAAAAAGACAAAATTGTTCAGGATGTCTCAAGAATTGTGAAACGCGTTGCCAATCATCCGAAAGAAGACAAAATCATTCAGGATGTCTCAAGAATCATGATACACATTGCCAATCATCCGAAAAAAGACAAAATCGTTTAGGATGTCTCAAGAATCGTAAACCACACATACTTACACATAAGAATCGTGAACCACACATACTTACACATTGCCAATCAGGAGAAGAAGAAGGAGAAGAAGAAGAAGGAGAAGATGAAGGAGGAGAAGAAGAAGAAGGAGAAGATGAAGGAGGAGAAGATGAAGGAGGAGAAGAAGAAGAAGCAGAAGAAGAAGGAGAAGAAGAAAGAGAAAGAAGAAGAAGAAGGAGAAGAAGAAGGGGAAGAAGAAGAATGAGAAGAAGAAGAAGAAGAAGGAGAAGGAGAAGGAGAAGAAGAAGAAGAAGAAGAAGAAGAATCTGAAGATGAAGATGATGAAGAAGAAGAAGGAGGAGAAGCAGAAGGAGAAGAAGAAGAAGAATCTGAAGATGAAGATGATGAAGAAGAAGAATTTGAATAACCTTTGGAACATGGTGTGATGGTGATCACTCACTTTGGAATATTTTAGTAAAATAAAATTACCTATTTTGAACATCTGAAAATGAAAAAAAAAAACATTAAAAGAGGATAGATGGAATGCAAGTTTGTTTCCATTTTACAAAGTACTATATATATGATTCTAGCAAGTGATAAAATATGGAGAAATTTATGCTTTGATTTTGTTGGCACACTACTAATTCATTACCTTACTAGGGAACAAACAAAATTCAAGGCATATTGTTAGATCTGCCTAAAGGAAGAAGCATGACGTGCATGAGTTCCAAGGCTCTCAAGAAGATGAAAAGGCTTAGACTGCTAATGGTTAAGCCTATGATGAAGTTTTAAGAGGGGCTTAATTTTCTCCTTACTGAGTTATGATTGCTTGATTGACATGAATGACCTTTAGAATCTTTGTCATCCATAGAACCTTGCTGTTTTAAGAATGCCTGGGAGACATCACAAAGGATAGGGAGTCGAGGTACAATTATTGTTTTTAGAGAAATGATGTCTCGACCTCCTCATGCTTTTTATTTATTTATTTATTATTTTATTTAATTTTTTAATTTTTAATTTTTATTTTATTTTTGACGTTGAGACCTTAATTTCCAATTTGATGAATTTTAGATTTGTGTTTCTGAAATTTGTAAATCAGCCGTTATGGGCTTCATCTCACACAAGATTTTGAGGAGGTTTGTTTTGTGGAGAAGAAATGTGTTTGATTACGGGTTTTGATTGAACTTTATTAGAGTATGCATATATTTCTATTCTAGTTTAGGAATATGATATCCTAGTTTATTTATTATACCTGGTTCTGTTTGGTTACGGGAATAAGATAATCCTTATCCCAGTTTATGTAATTTGAGGATATGATATTATTGGAAACAAAATGGTTGAAAAAAAAAGAGGGGGGGGGGGGGGGGGGGGTGATGAAACCGAGAAAAAAAAATGAGAGGCTAAGTTTCCCATCTTTAGGCCCTTTGTTGAACTAGACCAATTTTCGGCCATTGTTGGCCCAATATCTTTGGCCTTTGTGGTATTGTATCAAAATCTAAGCCCATTTAAGCCATTCGTTGGCTTTTATCTTGGCTCCTAGTTGGTCTAATTTCAACCATTTGTTGGTTTTTATCTTGGCCCATAGTTGACCTTGTTTTTGAAGATTCTCGGCCTATTGTTATTAAATGCCCAACTCCCTATGCCGATCATTGTCAACTTATTTTAAACTCAAGATTTCAGAATCTTTTACCTTAAGTTTTAGGGAGAGTGTTATAATATATTTGAATGACCCTAAAATTAGGGATTTGATGAATATTAGATTATCCTAAATTTATGGAATTGATTATGATTGGATCACCCTAAATTAGGGAATTTGATTAAGATTATATTTATGTGTAAGCTCTATAAAATTAGCATTTTGTATTGGGGTTAAATTCATTATTCCCCTGTGGTTTAACTTCTAGAGTTTACTTTTTATCATTGGAGGTACCATTGGTTTGCCTAAAGACGACTCTATCTAAATTTCGTCCATAATTTGATAGAACGTCATGTCAATACCAATAACAAATTGACACGTGTCCATATAATTAATTAAAAAAAAAGAATTTTTTTAAATAAATTAAAAAATTGTGTTTAATTAAATTAAAAATTTCGGGGTGGCTGTAGCTGCCCCCTTGGCCATTTGGGGGGTGGCCAGCTAGCCCCCTTTGGCCATGGGATCTGGCCAGATGGGGTCCCCTTGGCCAAAGGTGACCAAGTGGGCAGCTACGGCCACCCATAATTTTTTATTTTTTATTTAATAAAAATTCATTAAATATATTTTTTTAATGTTTTTAATTTTTTTTTTTTAAAAAAATTATTATTTTTAATTAATTATATGGACATTTGTCAATTTTTTTTTTTTTTTTTGTGTTTACGTGGCGTTCCGTCAAATTTTGGACGGAATTTAGATGGAGGTACCATCTCCGTCTTTAGGCAAACCAAAGGTATCTCTTGTGATAAAAAGTAAACCCCAGGGAGCAAAAAAAAAAAAAAAAAGAAGTTAAACCACAGAGGAATAAGGTATTTAACCATTTCTATTGTAATAAGGGCCCATTTGAGAGTGCGATTTCAATAAGTGCGATTTTAAAAATTGCGTTTTTAACATCGCTACTTTTTAAAATCGACAGGCGTTTGGTAAAACATACTGAAAAGTACTTTTTTTTTTTATCAATTGAGTGTTTGGAAACATTAGTATATAATTGCGGTTTCAAGACCAAATTACCAATAAGGATGAACAAGACAGAGAGGATGAAGGAACAAAAAAAAAAAAAAAAAAAAAGAGAAAAGAAAGGTTTTAATATATTTTAGGTGGGTATTCTTGGTATTTTTTTTCATTCCCGTTCTAAAAAAGGTAATTATTGTGCCAAATATATTTTTAATAGAAATTGTGATTTTGTTTTAAATTTGCACTTTTTCAAATAAGCACCCTCTAATCAGTTTATGAAAATTGCAGATTTTTTTGCAATTTTAAAATTTGCGTTTTTAAAATCGCAATCCCAAACACCCTAAAGTTGCGATTTGGTTTAAAATCACAGATTATTTTTTTAAAAACCCACTCCCAAACGCACCCTAAATGTCAAGGAATAAGGACCTGTTTCAGTGTGTGTTTGAGGGACTTAAAAGTACATTTAACACTCAAAAAATCTATTTGAACAAAAAAGTACCCGTTTGGGTAAAAAAGAAAAAAAAAATTTGAAATCGCTTTTAAGAGTCAAAAAAGCTAAAAAATGACCAAAATGTACTTTTGGTACAAGCTTATAAATGAAGTTTTTGCCAAAAAACACTTTTTGACTTAAAAACTATAATTCTCAAATGCAATTTCAAACATGCTCTAAGAGTATAATGTAGCCATTTGGGCTTTATTCTATCTTCAAATCGCCGATTACCTGATTGAATACGTTGATGTGTTGGCTTAGATCTGAGCCCTCCGCCATCATCAAGCCATACAACTGCTGCTTTAGTTAGAGCTTGTTCGACAACGAATTTGACATATACCGACTTTCCAGTTTCATCCAAACTACCGCCGGAGATTCTTCGTCCATGACGTGATACATCACGTCATCTTCCATACAAAACCGAATAGTAGCCACCACTTTAGCCTCAAGTTCCTTCCAATCTATATTTGCCATCCCTTCTGATTTCGTCCCATATAATGCCTTCACCATCCCTTATTGCACCAACAAACCCTTGGTACGTTTCTGCCATAACTCGAAATTACTAGATCCATCGAACTTCATCACGTCGAACTTTGCAGAAGATGTACCAATCCCAGCCATCGTAGAATTAGGCTTTGATACCAATTGTTGTTACTGTGTACAATAATTGATGAACAATATAGAATCAATAAGAGAGAGAGCCGAAACACAAATTTAAGAGAGAGTCGAAACACAGATTTAACATGGTTCGGCAATGTGCATACATTCACAGAGAGGCGGCTGTATTTTACTCTTAATGAGTCTGGGTTACATTATAATATATATATATATATATATATATATATATAGGAAAAACCTTAAACCCTTCTTGTACGTACGTATTAAGGAAATCCCCAAAATACCCGTACCGTGCTGCGGGGACGTTGCCCCCGCGCCCGCACAACCTAATCGTTTCCCCCCCAGCAAACTTAATTATGCCGATGGGCCAATAGACTCCCGTGAACGTCACTATCGTGATGTTCACTCCGCTCTCGTCTACTTGGCCTTCCACTAGTGTTAATATGAGCCACCAATTTCAACACCTACTTTGTAGATCAACGACTCCTCGGATTCCTTGTAGCGTCACTCCTCGGAAAATAGTAATCAACACAAACCATTCTGAAGGAAATATCCTCTAACCCATTTAAAATATTATCAAGTGTTCATAAACATTCAAAAGATACATTAAATTTCTGTCCTTAATTTATTAGTCATGAAATCCGTAACTTGTATATGCTATATGTGTTTTTCTATTTTTCTTTATATATGTAGTTTTAAATTTAAGTTTGCATGAAAAAGTTGAATCTTCTCAATCTGAATTATTTTTACAATACAAATGAAAATAGAATAGTTTTTCTTAGTTTATGGTTGCTGCAATTTTAATTAGAATTTGGTGAATCGGATGGTATTTTAACAAATTTATCGTTTCATATTTAATGCTATTTGTATAAGGTGTTTGCTAAAATGTCTCTCGTTAGTAGTGTTGTAGTATTTTTGTATAGGGTGTTTTATGGTGGTGGCAAATTTGACATTATGAAATTTTTGAAGTAAAAAGTGATGATGGTGGTGGCAAATTTGACAAATCGCGAAACACCCCCATTTCATACTAAAAAATATGAAGGAAATTCAAAGACAAAAAATGCGAATTTAAACCGAATCGCAAAAATAAATTGTTTAAAATTGTTGAAAACATAAAAATGATTTTCTAAAAAACGTACAATTTTAAAGAAGAAATTTCTATTTTAAAGGTCAAACTGTGTTTTCCCTAACGATGATGGCATATATATACATCGGATCCGGCTTACCTTAGCCGCTTCGGGGAGAAGGGGAGAAGGAGGAAGAAACCCATCCAGTTGCGATTGGTGAGAAGGAAAAGAAAAAAAAAAAGAAAAAATATAATCATCATTATATTTTATTGCCCCATCACACCTAAGCCGGATCCATATACATCACTCCGTTGTCGCTTCACATTCTCTGGAAGCTTCAAATTAAAAGTAAAAAGAGATAAAAAAGGAAAAGACCCATTCTATCGTTCCATATCAGAACAAAATTAAACCATCAACATGGTAGCACCGAAATTATCAAATCATAAAAATATAATTGGAGATTTGAACTCTTTCTACCCAGAACATATCATACGAAATTAGGAAATCATAAGAATTTCATAAAGCAGTGAAATCAATACATAAATCATAAAAGTAGCCCTTTTACTCTGTCCTGTATATGAAGTTTAAACATACATTAGCAACTCAAGACTCTTATTTTATGACTCTTATTTTATGCGAGAGATGGTGCCTCCTGTGGGATATAATGCTATGGAATGTTTGAAGATGGGGCAGGCGGTGGGCGTCGTTGTGATTTGTCAACTACTCATTTTCTCAGCCCCATGCCTAGAAAAGCCCATAACCTAACATTGATGAGGCATAAATTTGGACTGGAATCCATAAAATTAAGAAAGTTTATGATACGCGGAATGACTATTACATTGAAAATGAATAGTTATATATTTATAGGATATTAGGAATAGAAGAATGTTGAATGCAATGGCTATTTATATTTACTCTCAGTCGATAATAACTTTTATAAGGTTTTGGTACAAACCAAGACTTTCGTACCATCCAGTAAGAGGTTGACACCTCAGCTTGGAACAAGAAAACTAAATAGGGACAAAACATCATTTTATACCAAATTTACACCTTCAAAAAATTGTTTATCTACCTTTTACATTGTCCGCCTATCATGCGGCTGCCCAGTTGGAAGCCGAACGCTACTGCAATGCCGGTAAGTTCTCTCCGGGAGAAGAGCAAATATGCTCTCCTTTTTGTATCATTTACTGCTAGGCCGGATTTGCTCGGTTTTTGTGTCAAACACAAAAGAAAACATCCACCCAAACTGATACAGCGTGATTTAGTAAGCTGTAACGAATAACAACATTAAGTAGCAGATATCTATTTCCAGATCTTGATTCTATCAAAGTATCTAAGAAATCTTCTCTAAACGCTAGATTGCTATCTGGGGTTTGAAGGAAAACCATGAAGAAACTCAGCTCTAAGACTTCTTATTGAACAAAACTCAAATATAATCCAAATCTACGTTTCTGGATGCTATAAACATGTATTTATAGGCCTGTAGAAACTTAGATTTGGATTATATTTGAGTTTTGTTCAATAAGAAGTCTCAGAGTTAAGTTTCTTCATGGTTTTCCTTCAAACCCTCGATAGTATCTAGCGTTTAGAGAAGATTTCTTAGATCCTTTACAGAATCAAGATCTAGAAATATATATCTGATGCTTAATGTTGTTATTCGTTGTAACCCACTAAGTCACGCTGCATCAATTGGTATCAGAGCGCAGGTCACTTTCCATGAATGGGGAGGGGAAGCCGTTGTGCAAACATGAACGAAGTGCACGTTCGCACGAAGACAACACGTAAGGAGCAACTGGCAACATGGTGGCAACACATGGAAGAGCAATTCAATGCTATGAGGGATCAAATCGAAGCTCTCACTACCCGATTATCCAACATAGGTGGTCACAACAAACATCATCATTGACCCCCACTGCATGTTTCAGAGGAGGAAGATGAACATGGCAATGGGTACAAATCTGGGATCTCTTCTGTGGAGCGCCGAACGTAAGGCTGTTAGCCCCCTACGCAAGCTCATGCCACTCGGTGGGAGAACGGGTTCGAACTCGACATTCCAGAGTTTCAAGGGGGTCTACAACCTAAAGAGTTCCTTGTGACAGAAAAAATAGAAAAGTCTGACCAAAAGAAAGTGCCTAGATAGGCGAGAGGGATTAAGGGTCAATTGGTTGTGGAGGAGGAAGATGAATTTATTGAGGAAGATTCTTCGATAGATTGGGCCTCTCCACCAATCTATTACACTTATCCTGACGAAGAGGAGTCATTAGAAAAGGTAAATCTCTTGAATGCTATTGACAATTCTGCTTATGAGACTGTTACACACCATGTGCTTGATAAGAGCCCCGAGGATAAAGCCTTTGATTTGAGTGTTGCGCCAATTAACTATGTTGATTTTATTGGAGTAGATGCTATTTGGTCAAATTCTTCTAACCAAATTTGTGATGAGATCTATATGGCGGAGGGGAATGTCCTACCAAAAAGTGACGGGGTCGTTGCTAGTTATTTGAAGATTTTCATGACATATGGGAAAGACAAGGTACGAAAAAAGCATGACAAGCCTGATGTTTGGCAAGGTGATGTGATGGGCATTCAAGATAATCATCATAGTCCCCTAATGATTAGGGGCATTACGTGTATTGTAGGGTGTTGTCCTTATTATGATTTTGAGAAAAGGGGAATGGAACGAGTTGACAAGGCACCCGAAGGATCGTAGAAAGACTCATCCGAATTCGAGGATGAATTCTCTCCAACAGGGGGAGAATGATGTAGGGTGGAAATTACCCCTACGAACAATGATGTAGGGTGGAAATTACCCCCTACGAACGTTAATGGTGAGGATGTGAATTTGATGGCGAATTCTCTTCAACTTAGGGAGGATGATGTAGACTGGAAATCTAAGGATTCCATAAAAAAGAAAGATGATGTGCACCTGACGAGTCTTACAAAAACTGTCATATCTATTATTTCAGACCTCGGATTAGAGCAAGCATGGTGGCTTTAGAAAGCTAATTCAAAGATCTACAAAGTTATGGTTCATGAGATTTGGCTAATTCCATTGTTTACAATGTCAAAACGGGCAGCAAAGAGTTCCCTCGAAGTCATGTCCAGACATGGATTCTTCATGTCCGGACACATCTATGTTTTAGATTACGTTTCTTTATTTCTTTGGTGCCCGTTTGGACAAGGGTATGTCCCGTCCAGACAGCCATCATAGAGTTTTTAAAACTGACTTTAATTCATATTTCTTTTAGGTTTAGTGTTTGGGGGCATATAAATACATGTTTTATAGACCCTAGAACATAGATTTGGATTATATATGAGTTTTTATCAATAAGAAGTCTCAGAGTTGAGTTTCTTCCTTATTTTCCTTCAAACCCTAGATCAGCTCTAGTGTTTTGAGAAGATTGCTTCGATCTTTGATAGTCTTAAGATCTAGAAGTATTTATTCGCTGCAACCCACTAAGTCATGCTGCATCACAAACCTGCCCAGCCCAAATTGTGTGAACCCACCCTTGTCAAGCCCAATTTGTTTCCTTCATCTAAGCTTTGTAGTTTTGCCACAATGCCAAAGAAAGACCATGTTCTTCGACCAACCCAACCACCGATACATCAACTCCCAGCTTTGCGATCTCTTCAATTTTGCGCTACCCATGCCCATCGCAACAAACTTAGAGCAAATCTGCCATGGAGTGCTGCTTAATGGAATCAAGACCGTGGTTTGAAGCGGATAAACCTAACGGATGATCCCAGAAAGAGAGAGGGACAGAGATCAGGGAAAACTTACCAACATGGCCGCGGTGTAATGGGTGGTTAATGTAAATGGTAAATGAAGAGCTTTTTAAGGTGTAAATTTGGTATGATTAGGTGTTGTATTCCTATTTGGTTTTCTTGTTCCAAGCTGAGGTGTCAACCTTTTATTAAAAGACACAAATGTCTTGATTTGTACTAAGACCTTAAAGAAGTTATTCTCTAATCACTTTGACGAAAACATTACATTTTCACTGGAATTAAACAAAAATTACTAAAACACACGCACTTTTTTTAAAAAAAAAAAAAAAGAAAAAGAAAAAGAAAATTGAGTCTCTGTTTGTTTAGAATGTGAAACTTCAACTGCAGATTCGGGCAACCGGTGGTAGGAAGATTCCAGCTAACTCCGGGGATCAGAGGTGGATTCCAGCTAACTTCGGCGAGCCAAAAGAAAAGGAAAAGCATATGAAGCGGTTTTAGGGAATAGTGATAAATACCATATCATATCCATGGTAGGAAAAAAAAAAAAAAACAAAACCGGGTTTAAATGCACTGTTTACATCCCATGCACATCACAAATCAGCAAGATACGATGTAAATTACGCTTATAGGAGGGAAAAGAATAAAATATAAAGCAAGAAATGGTGAGGCATCCATTAATTACTGCTGTGAAAATTAGAGGACGAAATAAGGCATGGTAAAGATGGAAGCGACGAATATACAATGAGAATGAGAGGACGAAATACGGCAGAGAAACCCATGGATCTTTATGATTAAACCAAGACCTTTATTGATACCTTCAATATATAGCCTCATTTTAAACAAATAGGGGCAGTGAGTGAAAGTGATCATCTTGGCCAGAAAAAAATAACATAAAAAATTATAGTTTTTTTTTTTAAAAGAAAATAGTGGTGAGTCTGGGAAGAGAGTCATTTGACCCACATAATCAACTTTGATTCTTACATAAACTTTTTGACTTTTAATTCCAGGAATTGATGAATATTTGTTACAAAAATGGATTCATATCGATAGATATGGGCATGAATGACGCGAAAGCCGCGTAGTGGAATTCTACGCAAGACCACAAACTTGAATCAAATATATCAATGTCTAAGTCAAAAGGGAGAAGACCCAATTAGGTGGCATGATTGAAGATTGACGCCAATGATAGCTAGAGCTTCTCAACACATCTATGTCTCATGCCAAAACCATTCTCCTCCAAGATATTAGTATTAGTAATCTGTCCCTTCCTCCAATTAATACCACCATTTATCTCCCCCTGCACGTGTCCGTCAACTATCATCAGTGTTAGAATATATTATTTCCTTTGTTAAAATATTTTATATTTTCGTTATTTAATTTGTAATGTAGGGTTTATTTCTTTCCTTATATATTTTAGGGTTTAATTTGGGTTTCTTGGTCACTACTCATTGTCTCTCTATAAATAGAGAGTTATGTAATATTGATTGAAACAGTGAATATACAAGATGTAGCCCATATGTCTCTCTCCGCTTCCGCTCTCTTTTCTTTCTCTTTTATATTTTAGTATTTTATATTCTATATATATTTTCAACATGGTATCAGAGCTATTTTATATTTTATATATATTTTAACAACCAGCCGGTCTGACCCATGTCCTTAATACCCGTAATCTTCACAATTTTCCCATCTCCAACCGAAGCCTCCTCAACTAGATCGATGCGCACACCCAAGCTTCTCGACCCGGAAATGCTCGATGTTCGCAATGGGCAAGAAAGATAATGCAACGACAAATCGTTAAATCACTAACTATCAACTCAAAAGAACTTTAATACAAAATTCAGAAGACTTTGAAACAGCTGGCATTCTTCAACTATAATTTACTGAGAGAATTTTCAACGTGCTTTATTCATGTTTAAACCACTAGATTTATACATAATATCACCCAATAATCCTAATAGAATTCGATCAACGACTAATGAACATATATATCAATAAACGGCCTAAAGATAAATATTACAATGAGATTACCTAAACCTTACCCCTAACAACTTCTTTCTTATCAATGACTTGATAATATTTTTATTCTAAAATACTAAACCCAAATTATGATCACCAGAATTTTCCTCTTAGACATTAGCTTGGTTATATGCTTGACCCGTTATTGACTTGCGTCTAAAATTACGCAACTTCTTCACCATCCAAGAGAGTGGGCGAATAATGTGAGTCACAATAACAATCACAATCACTCCAAACCAAATATCTGCTAATATTTGGACCAATGAGCCATATACAGAAAATACTTCAACCGGGGTCACCAAAGCCACTGCAAATATATAGGCATATGTCATGGACGCGACTGAGATACTCATGCTTAAAGTCAAAAACCACATAAAGAAGTTGGTCGTAAGAGGAAATCCACTAATGACTAAAAATAGGACGCACACAGATGCAATGAAAGAGATGGTATTGCAAGATATGAAGGATCGATATCGGTATTCATTTGAATTGGAATTGGAATAAGATAAAACTGCTGTGCCGGCTTGACATATATCATCTTCCCCACAATTGGAACCGGTGGAATTGGATGTATTTTGTTGCCAAACGCCACCTGGTGGATTGATCCCAGCTTGGAAAGCCATGCTTGCAATCACAGTGGCCACTACCATCAATGTGCCACGTGTTTCCTCGATCCAATTTTCCTGGTACTTCAAGTGTTTTACTAATGATGAACACACGTATCCCAACGTCTCCTGAAACTTGATCGAGTTGGCTGTCTAGACAGTGCTAATCGTGCTTCATCAATGGTAACAATACGACTCGGTGTTAATGGTAGGGAAGAATTTAGATCCATTGATCTTCTGACACCGGCTTCCTTTAAAATGCTTTGGATTTCAAAACATTTAAAGTCTCTTGGACAGATCTCTACGACATCTAAAGCTGTGTAACCAATCTTGTTCATGGCATTAGCATCTCTTTTTATTTCCGCTAATGAAAGTAAGTATTTTATGGCCTGCACTATCACCACACTATTGTTTCAGCCAAACTATACTAATAGAAAACTCTAAAAGGACTTCAAAAAAAAAAAACCAAAAAAATTTAAGTTAACCACATCGAATGATGTTTTTACTTATTCTACAAATATATCTTCTTCCAATTTAAACATTGAGTCCTAATTTATAAATACAAACAAACTTACGTAGAAGGGAAGGAAAACCAAGAAGTCTAGATCTCAAATCATTTCTTGATAGTTGAAAAAAAATAAAAAAATAAAATAAATAAAATAAAATTCTAAGAGAGTAGCCATAGATATAGTTAACGCACCTTAATTTGTTTGAGCATCACAGCTAAATGCAATATGGAGTTACCATCGTGGTCTTTAGAGTTGCGAAATTCATCACAATCAGCTGATTCCATTAGCAATTTCAGAGCATCCAAATGACTGTAGTGAACACACAAGTGCAAAACAGTACTCTCTCCATTGAGATTCACCCTGATGGAGTCTGGTTGAGCAATAATTAACTCTTTTATTATCTCTATTCTTCCTCTCATTGCGGCAAAGTGGAGAGGAATTTTCTCATCTTGATCAAAAGAAAAGCAAACACTTGTATTTGCTTCCAACAATGCTTTTACTATCTCGGTGTGGCCTTCAGCAGAAGCCAAGTGGAGAGGAGTTCGTCCCGATGAGTCTACCTCTTCTGCAAGTTTAGATTTTTTGCTGACAAGAACTCTAGTAAATTCAAGGTGGCCAAGCAAAGCTGCAATGTGTAAGGGGGTCTCACTAAAAGATGTGAGTGAAACTTTATTAAGGAGAAGTGGATCTGTTTGGATCAAGGTGTTCAAGGTGCTTACACACCCATTGAGAGAGGCTTGATAGAGTGAAACCATATTCTCTTCTTCAACATGCATTCTATCCATCCTTCACTTGTGAATGTGAAGATTGAAGTAATTTCAACAAGAAGTTATATACTTACTAGAGCTCATGACCAATAAAAAGGGGAAAGACTCGCGATCTTTCCTCCCTTCATATTGCGCTTTCATTCTTATTCAACATAAGAATGAAGAAGAACATAAATGGTCCACTCGATCTTTGACATCTGGTTCTTGGAATAATGGAGAATGAAAAGAGAAGCAAATTAAGACACGTTATAATCTAGTGGATGATTTTCTCCAGTCTCTTTTATCCGTGAAAAAGCATGTAGATACTGTTAGAAATAATGCAGAAGATACAAACCTGCAAAAAAAAAAAAAAAAAAATGTAATATGTGAGCATGTGAGCAAGTGAATTAAGCCACGACGAAAAGGAAAGTGTTGATGGGAAACTGCGAGGATGCACCTGCTTGCGGTGTTAGAATGTATGTACGTTGGAACCATGGGTCAATAATACTATTATCAATAATATATATATATATATATATATATATATATATATATATTATTGAATATATATTATTGATACACTATTATCAATAATACTTTCTAATCTCTCTTGCTAAATTGACTACCACAACGTCATCAGTCATTTCATTTCAGATAGTTATTTTATGCTCGAGAAATTTTAGTTGTTACATGTCGTATAAAAATTGGAGACCTTAGAATAGAAGTTGTGATATAATAGGGTGATCTCAAATAGGATAACAAGATGAAAAACTCGGTGGAAAATATATATATATATGAGGTTATTCCAACTAGTGGACTTTAAAATAATAATATAATTTTTAAAAGCTCTACAAGTTGGTTCACGCCTATTTCAAATTCTAGGTCCACAAAATGTTCTCAAATGTTCTCAAAGGCTCTATAAGCTAGCTGATTTTTATGCCTACAGTAAAGTTATTGAACCTAAAGCATTCTTTATAAGCACCCGCCCACTACCACAGTACCACTTGAGTTTTTTTTTTTATATAATTCCAAGTGTGTCCTAAACCTCTGCCTATAAATAGGCTTGGCAGTGCAGTATTTTTATCATCCCAGTCGATCTCTCTTTTTCGTACTAATTGTTCAAAAGAAAGAAAAAAGGGAAAGAAAAAGAAAGTGAGTAATAAGTAGAAAAATATATAGGTTTTAATCTTTGGAGCTTCATCAAGTGGGAGTGCTAGGCATAATTCTTTTATCATTAGTTTATGTCCATTCTAATTATTAGAATTTAATTTATGTTGTTATGATATCTAAATTGCTAGGGAAAGTGTGAATGTATATCTCAGGGAAAAATATTATATACAATCATCATTTTAAATATTATAAATACGTCGTTGTACTACTTAAATTTTATTAGAGATTTTACAATAGCGCCGTTGTGATGCTCAAGTAATGTTAGAGATTTTTATGAAATATTACACTAATGGTAATGCCCATATGAAAGTATGAAGAAAAAAAAAATGCTATATAGTCCTTATGATGCCCAAATAGTATTAAGGTGTTTAGATAAGTCATTATGATGCCCAATTGATACCAATATATTGTAAACATGTCGTTATGCTGTCCAAATTTTTAGGATAAAGACAAAGCATAAAAATAATGTTTCTTGAAGTATTTTAAGGATCCTAGGATTTAAAATGAGGCTTAGGAATAAAATAAAATAAATTCATTTTAATGTGAAAAATACAATAGTAATGCAGAAAGTATATTGATGAAGGAGACTGCATTAAAGGCATTTAAGTTCGAGCTGATAAATTCAAACTTACTGACCCTGCATTATTTTACAAAAGCATGTTAACTATATTTTGTTGAGTCCAACTATTTTAATTACGCGTATGAATATATTTTGAAATGTTTTGCATATGTGTTAAATGAAAATGTGTTTCCAAAGGAAATAATTTATGAAAAAAAGTTGAGTTTTAGAAGGAAAACGTATTTGCAAAAGTGGATAATGTTATGTATGAATGCATGTAAAGCCCAGCGATCAGGGAGAGATTATGCTGTTGACACCCCGATGTTAGGAAGGGGGAAACAAAGTTGCCTAACAGCCTAGCGGTTGAGTGGGTTACACGCTCAACACCTCAAAGCTATGAGATGGATAAATTATTAGCAACTTTGCGGTTAAGTGTGGTAACACTTAGCAAACTCCAAGGGATAAGTGATGCAAGCCAGTTTTACCCATTTTGATTAAATTTGCTTATGATGTTATGTATGTTATTAAATGTTATGTTATGTTATGTTATGTTATGTTATGATATGATATGTTATGCAAAGCTATGTACTTAAATTATGATGATTTTAAACTGATGTTTTACTCACTTTGTTACGAACTATTTTACCGCTTCATATTGAATGGTGGAAGGGGCAATTGGAGCTTCAACGACAGGTAACAAGGAGGTAGGGACATCATCAGGAATGTCAAAAGGGATAGGTAAGACCTAGAGAGATTACTTAGGGGATGTTTGGGCAAAGGGGAAATGATCTTCATAAAAAAGGGCATCACGAGAGATGAAGCTTTTGTGATGATCAAGATCATATAGACGGTATCCCTTCTGACTATAAGGATAACCGAGGAAGACATATCGGATGGCACGAAGTTCAAATTTTGATGGATGAGTGGATCAGTGGAAGCAAAGCATAAACAACCAAAAACCCGCAAGTGATTGTATTGAGGGTTCGAGTTGTGTAACTTCTCATATGGCGATTTGCCAGATTGGAGGGGGGTAGGAGTTCTGTTGATCAAATAGGTAGCAGTGAGGATAGCATCTCCCTAGAAACATGTGGATAAGTGGGCTTGAAAGAGAAAGGTTCGGGACATATTGAGAAGATGACGATGCTTTCGTTCAACAACTCCATTTTGTTAGGGGTAGAAACACAACTGGTTTGATGGATAATTCCTTTGTCAGAATAAAATGATGGAATAACGAATTCAGGGCCATTGTCATTACAAATAACTTTTATGGTAGTCGAGAATTGGTTCTCGACGAGATTAATGAAGGATTGTAAAAGAGGGCGAGCCTCAAATTTATGTTGCATCAAATATACCCATGTGCATCGGGTGTAGTCATCAACAATGGTCAGAAAATAATGTGCCCCATTAATGGAAGGAGTACGGTAATCAACCCAAATATCAACGTGTATTAATGCAAAATGTGTAGTAGAAGAAATTTGACTAGATGGAAATGGAATACGGGTTTGCTTTGCTAGAGGACAAACAAGACATTGTTTTGAATTTGAACTACAAATTTCAGATACATTATTAGAAAGAAAAGACAAAACTTTATCGGAGAGGTGACCTAATCGGCGATGCCAAAGCTCTGGGGTTGACTTTGCCACCTAACACCTTGCGGGTCTCGTGTTGGTGAAGTAATACAGGCCATCCCGCTCAGTGCCCAGACTATTCATCTTCATCAAGCGAAGGTCCTGGATGAAACAAAAATTAGAAAAAAAAATAATGAGACAATGCAATGTGTGACATAGTATACGCACAGAGATTAGGTTAAAGTGAAAAGTAGGAACACAAAAGACATTATGAAAAACAAGTGATGAGGAAAAAGTTATAGATCCAATGTGTGTTACGGAGGCATATGAGCTATCAAGTAATTGGACAGTACGACCATGAATATGATAGGATTGGGTCAAGGAAGTGGGAGAACAGACCATATGATTGGTAGCACCACTATCAAGAATCCATAATGAATCATCACATAAGACAGAAGACGTACCTGAGAGAGATGGTTTGGTACTACCTGCTTGGTGGGCCATGGACTGTTGTGGAGTAACGTTATTCAAAATTGCAAGGAGTTGTTGGCATTGATCAGGTGTAAAAGGAAGATTGCTAGTAGTGGAAACCTGATGAGCACGGGGCTTAGGACTAGAGCCTGAGCCAGAGTCAATCTTGTGACTAGTAGGAGGGAATTCGTGAAGTTGGTAGCACCGCTCGGTAGTATGACCATCACGACCGCAATAAGTGAATTTTGGTCTTTCCTTCTTTTGAAAGCCAGATCGATTGTCCTTCCGTGGTGGTAGAGTACCTTTTGCAGCCAAGGCAATGCCCTCAATGGTGGGTGGGGTGGTAATGTGGCGTTGGCGTTCCTCTTGAAGGACCAAGGCATATGCATGATTGACTAAAGGCAATGGTTCTATCAAGAGGATATGTTCCCAAACAGATGCATATGACTCATTGAGACCCATGAGGAACTTTATGGTATGCTGACATTGCTGAAGTTTGAGGCCCTCTTTTAGTGCGCCACAGGTGCAAGGGGCGCTGGGTTGAATTGCGGATAGTTCATCCCATAACCCTTTAGTTTTGAAAAGTATGTGGTGATAGGCATGGTGCCTTGAACGAGGGTACTGATATCTTACTCTAGTTGAAACGTGCGAGGACCATTCACTTGAGAAAATTGCTCTTTAAGATCCAACCAGATGTCGCTCGCAAGGTTACAATAAATAAAACTAGTGCAAATGTCATTAGAAATAGAATTTAATAACCAAGATTTTACCATATTGTTGCAATGGCTCCGTTGCGGAAAATCTTTGGAGGAGGTTGCTGGTGGAGAGATGTCCCCGTCAATAAATTCGAGTTTGTTCTTGGCACTGAGAGCCATAGTAATTGCTCGGCTCCATATTTCATAATTTTCTCCATTAAGAGACTGGGATGCCAATACCAGACTTGGATGGTCGGGATGGTGGAGGTATAGATGATGATTGGGATCTTGAGAAGGAGGTGCAGAGGTTGTGGGAGTGGTGGTTTCAGTCCTTTTTTTTTTTACTCTAACACTAAACTACTTGTAGCTTAGCGTGATGTGTAACCAGCCTAAACTACATGTAGTATAATTGAGAGGCAGATTGGATTGTGGGCTTCTATAAATAATAAATGGACTTGGACAAAAAGGAAAAAAAAAAAAATGAAATAAGCTATTGGTTTGTGGGCTTGGTAAAAAAATGGGTAAATGGTTTAAATTGGTTCCACTCACGAGCTAGGTATGATCCAACCAAATGAAAGCTTAAAAAAAAAAAAAGAGAAAGAAAAGAGATAAAGGTAAGAATTTACCTAAAAGCTGAAAAAGGGGATCTCCTTCCTCTTTGGTGTGATTATAGGATACACAAAGAAGTCAACAGAACGTGCTCAAGCGGAGGTGAATCTGGGTGATTCTGAACTGGCAGACCAGAACAAGCCAAAAAATTGGAAAGAGAAACTCTGATTGTGGGTCAGTGGCTACAATGTGGGTGTGCAACAGGATTGAGAAGACTGGCTGCCGCAACACCAATAAGCACGGGTTGAGTGCGGGTTGGAGCGGGGAGGGCCTCTGAGCAAGGATTGGAATAGGCAAATCCTTGGGGTGTGAATTAGTGACCTTTGATCAAACAACCACCACTGGGTCGCTAGCGTGACGCTGAAAATGGTGGCCTCTGACCAACGAGGACCACTGACGAGTGGAGGACAACCCGAACATTTTCTGACCGGCGAAAACGAGTGAGACTAGCACCCAAAGTAATCATGAAAGATATTGCCGAGACACTGCAACAAAAAAAATAATGAAGTGCAACAGGTACCATGAAAAACGAGACTCTGTTTTTCAATTGTAGAAATAGAGTTTTTGTATTCTTTCATAATCAAGACTATGCTCTAATACCATGATAAAACCCAAGTGAATGAAAAGAATAATACTTGTATATTGCTTGATTATAATCGATTTACATGAGGGTGTATTTATACAAAATGTTTTGGTTTACATAGTCGTTAAGAATTAATGTTGTGATCTTCTATAAAAGGAAATCGCTTATGTAGATGGAATGTTAACGTTGCAAATTTGATCTTTTCCTTTTTCAATCATTTTATGACCATTGACAATATTTCCTTCCTCAACAACCTCATTTTTTTAGGAATACAAGAAGGACTTCTAAAATTATCCCTAAAAGACCACCTAAGAAAAAGTCAAGCTTATATTTTTTTAAACAATTTCTCTTTCTTGAAAAGTTTTTTAAGTATATAATCAAAATTTTACATTGATTTACTTTTAGAGAACAATAATGATTCTATTGAACTCCAATAAAATTTTAAACGAGCTCATGTCGAGATAAATTTAGAAAACTTATTAGTAAATTCTTGCTTAAGAACAAAGTTTTATAATTACCATCCTAATGTTGGAGACCAAATCTTAAAAAACATATCCATGGGTGAAACTAGCATTTGAAGTTTAGAGGGTAAAACAAAAAAAAAAAAAAAAAAAAAAAAATTACAAAAGTTGGGTAAAAATTTTATTTTTAAGGATGAACCCAAGCCACCATGTAGTTTCGCACATGAGTATATCTACTAAACTTAAACATAATTTTTGAAAAAACATGGTTTTTCTTTTATTTAGCATAGTTCAAAGAATATGTTAATTGGTTGTTTATTTATTTAGTTACTTATATTTTTAAAATTTTAAAATTATTGTTATTATTATTTTTAAATCTTGACCCCCTCAATCAAAACTCTGATTCCACCACGGTTAAAAATATATAACATATTTTCCATTACGATATTTATCAATAATAAATGTAGCCACAGATGAATATTGCAAATAATGCAGTTATTTATTCACTTGGGTCGTTAAAAAAATATGATCATTCACTTAAAATATGGAGTGTCAATGAAAGAGCATGTCATCACACTGTATTATCCAATAAATTTTCTCTCTCTACATGATTGACACGTGTCCCCCAAAACAGAGTCAAGATCTCTTTCAAGAGGCAAAACCATGCCCAATTCAAGTGAAATGAATAGGAACATCTTTTATATTAGATTTTACAGATATAATAATGTATATATTATTGAGTAATGTCACAATTAAATAGACAATTGATACTTGTGATTTATTATTATTTTTTTATGAGAAAGGTATCTAAATTTTAAAACCGATAAAAAATTGATATTTATTTTTTATGAATTTGTTAATTTTATTTTATACTTCGGTCTAAAAGTTTAACGAATTTTTTCCAAAATGTGGGAGAGAACTCGTATTATAACCAAAGATGCTCAAGATTTGTTTCTTTCACTCTCTGCTAGTCTTATCAAAATTAAGAGAAAGACATAAAAGATCTAAACATATTATGGGCATGTTTGGGATCGTGTTTAAGAAATAGAGCTTTTAAGTTAAAACGCGTTTTTGGACAAAATGAAGCTTTTGCCAAAAGTGTGTTTTGACAATTTTTAGGCTTTTTGGACAATTAAAAGGGCTTTCAATTTTTTTTTTTCCAAACATGTACTTTTTTCTTTAAACGAATTTTTTGAATGTTAAATGCACTTTTAGATCCTTCAAACGCACACCTAAACAGGCCTAAAACATTAAGCAACTTGAGAAATTGAGTTAGTTTGACCTTTAGTTGGTTGCCTCATCATTACTGAGAATAACTATTAATTATTTGGGAATAAATATTATCCCAAAATGAGGAAAGTATTCCTCTAAAAAAATAAGTAGGGAATAGGTATTTCCACAAGAATTGAATATCTCTAATAATAATATCCTAAACAATCATTCTCTTTTTTGGCACAAAAAAATAAAAAAACATTTGCATTGGTCGTCCCTCCTATGGTTGGTCAACACTCTTTAATGAACCTTTAAGGGTGGTCAGCCATTATTTAGCCCCGCCGTCACCGGGGATCACAGAGGACCATGGTCCTAAGCTAACACGTACCACCTTCTTGTTAGCGGTGAAGGTCTTACAATCAATGATCGTTAAAATATTAATCAAGCACAACCATGCAAATAGATATAAAGTCACACTGCAACAAAATGAGCTACAACAGACGGTCCAATTTGGAAATCATAATTGGAAATTAGGAAATCATAAAAATCTCAAAAAAGCAGATAAATCAATAGATAAAAAGTTTAAATATACATTAGCAACTCAATACTCTTATTTTATGCTAGAGGTGGTGCCTGATCAGGTGGAATATGATGCTATGGAATGTTTGAAGATGGGGCAGGCGGTGGGCTTTGCTGTGCCCGGTCAACTTCTAATTTTCTCAGCTCCATACCTACAAAAGCCCATAACCAAACATTGACGAGGCACAAACCAATTAAGCAGTTCTCATAATGACATAAAAATGAATACAATGCCAAAGACAGACCATGTTATTCGACCAACCCAACAACTGATACATCAACACCCAGCTTCGCGATCTCCTCAATTTTGCGCTACCCATGCCCATCGCAACAAACTTAGACCAAAACTGTCATGGAGTGCTGCTTGATGGAATCAAGACGGTAGCCTGAAGCGGATGAACCTAACAGATGATCCCAGAAAGAGAGAGTGACGGAGATCAGGGAAACCTTACAAACAAGGTGGCGGGGGCTAGTCGGCGACATTCGGCGTCTTGCTTCTGGCTGGGCAGCGGCGTAATGGGTGGTTAACATAAAAAGTAGATGAAGTGTTTTTTAAGGTGTAAATTTAGTATGATCAGATGTTCTGTTTCCATTTAGCTTTCTTGTTCTAAGCCGAGGTGTCAACCTCTTATTGGAAGGCACATAGATCTTGATTTGTACTAAGACCTTAAAGAAGTTATTCTATATATAGTCAGTTTGACGAAATCATTACGTTTTCATTGGAATTAGACAAAAATTACTAAAACACACATTTTTTAAAAAAATAAATAAATAAAATTGAGACTCCATTTGTTTAAGAAAGGTCAAACTTCAACCGCAAATTCTAGCAACCTGCAGCTAGAAGATTCCAGCTAACTCTGGCAACCAAAGGTGGATTACGACTAAATATCTTCAAGACTAAAAATTAACCAATTGATGATAATGATACCATTTTATGAGTTTAATTCTTGTCTCAAACCTACACTTAAAGTTCAATATAACTCGAATCATTGTTGGGTCCAATTGAGATTGGATTTTAATTATGACCAAACCTATTGGCAGACGAATATTCACCAGCAACACTAAATTTGAGCCAAAAGAAAAGGTAAAGCATATGAAGCGTTTTTAGGGAATAAAGTGATAAATACCAATACCATCTAATGATATGGTAGGAAAAAAAAAAAAAAATTAACAGAACCGGGTTTAAATGCACTGTTTACATCCCATGCATATCACAAATCAACAAGATACGATGTAAATTACGTTTAAGGGAGAACAAATAATAAAAGATAGCAAAAAATGGTGAAACTTTCAATTACTGCTGTGAAAATTAGAGGAAACGAACCTGCATGAACCTGATAAATCTGCATGGTAAAGATGGAGGCGATGAATACGATGAGAATGAGAGGACGAAATAAGGCAGAGAAAGCCATGGATCTTTATCTTCTTCTTTTGGATGAAACCAACACCTTTCACTATAAAAATTATGTTGATTAGTAACGTGTTAACTATTCATTACTTTTTGGCACGTTACAAATTAGTAACGTGTCAAAGAGTGACACGTTACTAATTATTTTAGTAACGTGTGAAATTCCACACGTTACAAATTTGTAACGTGTTAGTTTGACACGTTACAAATTAGTAACGTGCCAAAATGACACGTTACAAATTAGTAACGTGCCAGTTTGACACGTTACTAATTAGTAACGTGCCAAAATGACACGTTATAAATTTGTAACGTGCCAGTTTGACACGTTACTAATTAGTAACGTGTCAAACTGACACGTTACAAATTTGTAACGTGTCATTTTGGCACGTTACTAATTTGTAACGTGTCAAACTGACACGTTACTAATTTTTTGTCAAATTAATTAATACCATTAATATTATTTGGTTACATATTTGTTATTTTAAAAATATATATATGTATTTAAAAAAATACTAGCAACTCTGTATATATAGTCTAGAATATTATTTCTAAAAATCACAATTAAATAGTTTAATTATCATTACAATATGATAAATATATCAAATGGAAAGCTTTATCTATATACTAGTGTAGTAATATGAATAATTTAATTTGTACATGAGCAACAATTGGATCTCTTCGTAGCTACTTTAGTATATGTTATTATAAAATGTAACAAAATTATTATGAAAACTAAATAAATCATTTTAGTATATGCATGTTGTCAATTTATTTAAAAATTTGAAAGAAAAAAAACAAATCTTGAAACTAGCTAACACTCACTTTTTAATATCTCTCAAATTAAATATTGCATTAATATCTACTCAAACTACAAAAAAAGTTTGTAAGGTAACCCTTTTTGAACTAAAATGATAAAAATACCCCTATAAAAAATGTAGGGAAAAATACATAAAATCAAGAAAGACATTATTAAAAAATTGGTAACCCATTTCAGCGAGTAATGGGTTAGCATAATTATATGACCATGGGCGGACTCACATATACCATTGGGGGGCCCCAAAAGTTTTAAAATTCTTCTTATACTATGTAAAAGACAAATTATATATTTCTATGTGATTATGTATTTATTTAAGTTCGTTTCCTCAAGTCGAAACAATATAGTTTTAGTCTCTGTATATGACAATTTTATACATCCGGATGGAAGAAGTTTTTCCGACACAATTTTTTATAGAATAAAATCCTAGTCCAACAAGTGTTTTTCCGGCACTATATATATATATTTTTCGACACAATATACATTTTTTGACACTATATATATATATATATATATATATATATATATATATATATATATATTAGATTAAAAAACTATTATTTTAGCAACTTAGTAACGTGCCACGTGTGGCACGTTACCAATTGGTAACGTGCCACGTGTGGCACGTTACTAATTAGTAACGTGCCACCCGTGGCACGTTACTAAGTTGGAAAATATTATTTTTTTTGAATTTTTTTTCCCCTGCTGCACGAGTACCTGCTTCTCCTCCAAAGTTCTCCTCTTTTTCCCTCTTCTTTTTCTTCTTCCTTTTCTTTCCCTCCAGTCCAGCGCGCCAGCACCGTGTATCCCCTCCCAAACAGTGATTTTTTTTCTCTCTTCCTCCTCCGGCCGTTTGGTTCTCCTCCGGCGTTGCTGCATTTCTGCTTCTAGCTCCTCCCACGTGTGCGCCCTGCCTCCTCTCTCCCCCGCTCGTTTCCTCTCTTCTACGTTGGCCGGCGTTGTCTCCATCCCGGCGGCCTCTGTCACTCCGGCGGCGTCGAACCCAGGTGACTCTCCGACACTCTCCCCCTCTCCAATACTATACTACAGGTATATACTCAAATTTCTCAAATTTGATGTTTGAGAAATTTGATATAGGAGTGAAAAGAAACCCATTTTAATTTCTCAAATTTGTTTAGCTTTTGTTTGATTTCCTGCAACCATTATTGTTTGAATGGCATATTATTTGTTAATTTTTAGGCTTTTGTTTGATTTCTTGATATTATTGTTTGAATGACATATTAGGGGATTTTTTTGATATTATTGTTTGATTGATTTAGGAATCTTAAAATTACTGTTTGTCAGCTAAGAAAGCTGAGGAAAGCAAAGGAAAAGGAAAAAAAAAAATCACCTTGATTAATTAAGGTTTAAGTAGTTTTCTATAGATTATTAATTAGTTATGCATTCAAGTAGTTGAATTTTTTTTCTTTTACAAAATTGTTTGCTCAAAAAACAATTGCAGTCCATTTTATATTTTATAAAAGGGGTTTTCCATTTTATATTTTTATTTGTATTGTAGTTGTTGCCTGTTGGTTGGTTGCTTTCTTTAATTGCACTCCATTTTGGGTTCTCTGAGTTTGCTTTGCGTTTGTGGAATTGAGTCTGTTTGATTGATCAATTTGCAAAGCTGACAAAATTTGCTGGTTTCAACAGCGGTTGATATGTAGCCAGAAAGATATGAGAACCATGTTCTTATTCGTGTGCTGTGTTTTGTTGTTGTGGGTTGAAATTCAATTGGTTCTTTCTGGCTGCTTTATGAGATTATTATATATCTAAAAGAAAAAACTACGACTTGTTTGTGATTCAGGTTCAAAAAATGTCTTTCTTGCCAATCTTGAAATAATAAAAAGAAAAGGAAAAAATATCTGGAGGACCTTGTTTATGTGTTATTTTGGGTCTTTTAAGCAAGACCTAATATTTTTACTTATAATATTAGTAAAAATATTTGTGCAATTTTCACACTTGTGAACTCTTTAATACCTAAAATTTAACTTAATATTTTTACTTTCACATCGATCAATTTATACAATGGAAGATTTTTTATTTTTTATTTTTAATGGAGAAAATAAATTCCATTATAACTTCTACAAACTGGACAATACTTTTTCAGACAATGTATTAATGTTAATCCAACTAAGAATATATATATATATATATTCCATTAACATCACTCTTGTTGCATGTTATATATATATATATATATATATATATATATATATATATATATATATATATATATTGTTTCGGAGAGTAATTCTAAATTAAGAACTTCCTTATTGAGATCATCAGTTAGGAATTTATGAGGACACGGCTCAGAACCATCAACGATGCCATTAGACATTAGATCATTGCCACTCACAATATTGAAAGGAACTGTGACAACCGTATCTCAAAGATGATATTTATTTATAGAACTATACTAAACAATCAAAAGAATTTAAATTTACAAGGCAATGTTACTATGATATTATCTGAAATCATTATCAATTTGAACCAATTAATGACTCTTGACTTCAACTTCAAGTCCTTCATATGTGTTTGGTGATAAGCTATACTGCTGTTATTAGGAACAACCTTCTTCTTATCTTGAACTCCATCCTTATCGGCTACCACATCAGCAAGACCCTGCTTCGATGTTTGTAGAATCATCTGCACTTTGTTTACATTAGTTGTCACTTTAACAAGAGCCTCTCTCTATCAAACAGATAAAGACTCGGGTTCTAGTTCGGGATCCAATAGATTCTTCTCTAATTGACCTCCGATTGATATTTTACCTGGTCCTCAGTAGCTAGCGGACCAGGTAAAACTATATTAGTTTTTGTTTCTCTTAAAGTAATACGAGTAACTTCTGAAATGGTTATCAATTTAATAGTTAATAAATTTGTTTGGTAATCACACTTTGTTCATATGTTTTTGGAATACATGCATGTGTATAACACATTTATACGGTAATATGTGTAGATGACGTAAGGCTAGAAGCTGAGGATGACAATCAAAACGAACACCCACAACGGACCCCGAGTGGACAAAAGTCTCGCTTATCAAGACATTGTACCACTGGTTCAGCAAGCCCGTATGTATACATATAACTTCTTTCGCGCCAGTTATTATCGAATATTTATAAATAGCGTATATACTTAACTCAAAATACTTGGAATTAGGAATACAAATTAATATGTGTTGTGGTTGTGGAAATGCTGGATACGCGTAGATCATATATATGCTTTGTAATTTTAGATCATTTTCACAGTTTGGATTATCATTGAAACTATAGCGTTGTACTCTAAGGTGTGTGTTGGCAGTGTAGCTATAGCGTTGAAGTTATTTATCGTCTGTTTATTCACTTCACTACTGTTAAATATTGTTGAGTATCACGTTTGTATAGTTTGACGAAGTTAGTCGCTTAGGACTTGATGATTCCTGATTGATTGTTCGAGTGTTTGTTTGCTGACTAATTGTTGTGTAATCATTTGCAGTGAGTGCGGAGAGATCGACCCGTTATGATGGTGTTCACCAGATTTTTTGTTGGGGTGTTTATACGTAATGTACTCGAGAATCACTTAACTTGTATGTTTAAGGTTTTGTTAATGTATATGTATATAGTTATAATTTATTTGTGAGACGCCTGACGTAATATACAACAATGTTGTTGTATATATATATCAATTTTTGTGGACATGAAATGGATATATGTTGTGGGGAATGTTGGGATAGGACTTGAGATGTGGACAATGACGTAATATACAACAATGTTGTTGTATATATATATATATCAATTTTTGTGGACATAAAATGGATATATGTTGTGGGGAATGTTGGGATAGGACTTGAGAAATGGGTGTATGTTGATAGCAATTGATGATGTATGGTGAGAGCAATTTATGATGTATGATCAGGTGTGTACAAATAAACAAAATTTGGAGAAATTAATTTTTTTTAAAATTTTTTTTTTTTCATGCACAAATTCGTAACGTGTCAAAAACTGACACGTTACTACTTAGTAACGTGTCAATTTTTGACACGTTATTATACTTAGTAACGTGTCAATTGTTGACACGTTACTAAGTAGTAACGTGTCAGTTTATGACACGTTACTATACTTAGTAACGTGTCAAAAATTGACACGTTACTAAGTAGTAACGTGTCAAAAATTGACACGTTACTAAGTAGTAACGTGTCAGTTTATGACACGTTACTATACTTAGTAACGTGTCAAAAATTGACACGTTACTAAGTAGTAACGTGTCAGTTTATGACACGTTACTAAGTATAGTAACGTGTCAGTAAATCGACACGTTACTAAGTAGTAACGTGTCGATTTATGGCACGTTACTAAGTATTAGTAACGTGTCAGTAAATTGACACGTTACTAAACGGGATTTAGCAACAATCAAATTCCTAACATGCCAGACACGTTACTATATACATGTTACTAAAATTTAGTAACGTGTTAACCCTAGTGACACGTTACTAAACCACTGTTACTAACCCACATAATTTTTGTAGTGTTTATTGATACCTTCAATATATAGCCTCATTTTAAACAAATAAGGGCAGTGAGTGAAAGTGATCATCTTGACCAGAAAAAAATAAAATAGTGGTGAGTCTTGAAATAATCAACTTTGATTCTTACATATACTTTTTGACTTTTAATTCCAGGAATTGATGAATATTTGTTACAAAAATGGATTCATATCTAACCCATTAACTCCGTCGAGACTAATGGGCATGAATGACGCGAAAGCCGCGTAGTGGAATTCTACGCAAGACCACAAACTTGAATCAAATATATCAATGTCTAAGTCAAAAGGGAGAAGACCCAATTAGGTGGCATGATTGAATATTGACGCCAATGATAGAGCTTCTCAACACATCAATGTCTCATGCCAAAACCATATCAAACAAAACCAGATTACCAACTCTAATTGGTTGAAGACCAAAACGTATCCACAAAACATGAAGCAATATCCAAATTCAAGCCAAAATTCAACAACAAAAGCATGCCAAAATTGTTTAACATAACAATCTTGCTAATAGAACACATACATACCACAATAGCACAATTTTCCCATGCACAATTTTCTGCCACTTCAAATGTTTTGCTAATAATGAACGAACGTATTCCCGCCATCTCTTAAAACTTGATTGAGCTGGCTGTCCGGATTACAGTGGTTGTGCTTCATCAACACCATTGCCACTCGGTGTCAGTGTCAGTGGCAGGGAAGAATTTAGATCTGTTGATCTTCTAACACCGGCTTCTTTTAAAATGTTTTGGATTTCAAAACATTTAAAATCTCGACAACAGATCTCTAAGACATCTAAAGCTATGTAACCAATCATGTTCGTGACATTAGCCACTCTTTTTATTTTCGGTACTAAAAGTAAATATTTTATGGCCTCCACAAAGACAATATTCTACTGTTTCATCCATAAATTACCAGAAACTCCAAAAGCACTTCCACAAAACTGCCTCAAATAAATTTAATTCAACCACATTGCATTTAGCTGTGACGCTTGTTGATACAAAATATCTCCTAAAACCCAAACCAAAAGGCCCACTTCGAATAAGAGGCCCACGGCTCACCATGATACCAAGGCACTAAGCCCAAGATCCAGTAAATCATGACACAATCGCCTGATCGTGTTAGATCCACACTCAAGCATGCAGTTACGCCCCATATCAAAATGGTTGCTTGCCAAATCACGTAAACCCTATAATCAAGGGAGCATGATCACTCTCCAAACAACCCAATCTGGGAGTTACGGCCAAAATCAGAGAGCAACCAACCAAATCTCTCCTAAAAGGAGTCTAGGTACACGATGACTTATCCATTCAATCTCCCATATGATCTTAAAGATGATCTTCGGTTGGAACCACTCCCACGTATCAATGGACGTCGAATAAGAGTCTAGGATTCTTCCACTCACTCATAACCTCTATAAGAAAAGGAGCCACCTACGATACATATACATACTCAATTCTACTCTTATCATTCTCAATTATTATTATTTCTTATTATCTATCTTACTCAAATTCACACTCAGGCATCAAAGGTGGCACGACCGCCACACCCCCCACTTCGTGGTCTGTCACTGCTGATACCTTTTTTCGTTCTTAACTAGCTTTGAAATCAAATTGCTACTAGGGTTGACAACTGTCTCAACAGTTGACGCCATCTGTGGGAACGAGGATCATCTAACGATCTAAAGTTCAAATAGGACAAAAGTCACGAATGGTAGCCACGAGATCTCAAGGCCAAACCGAAAACACAACCAACATGACCAACTTTCGTCCCCAGTCAGAGAATGTCAATCTACATGATGCTGGCAACCACGAAACTGAAGAGACTCCCGCTGAGTCCCCTGTCTTTGGTCCACACATGCTAGACAGCAAGCGTCTGGGGACCTTAGAGGTCCAGAATGAGTACATGATGGAAACCTTGGTGCTCCTGCTGCAGAGAAGCTCCGAGAACCAGAATTCGGAGGACTCAACGAGTGCCGAGTTACAACTAGGAATGTCCAGTGGACCCAATGTACCACCAGTAACCAAAGATGTTGGTTCAGCAGATGTGCAGATAGACGCCATCCAAGCTACGCTGAATAGCCTAACTTAGCGATTGAATGGCTCCCGCTCTACGAGTCATGACTTCCTGGCGACGGAGCTGCCATTCACCTAGAAGATCATAAAGGCTGGTTTACCTGACAAGTTCAAGTTGCCGCACATGGACAGTTACGATGGATGCCAGGATCCAGTGAACCATCTCGAAACCTACAGAGCTCACATGACGCTGCAAGCCTCGTTCGATGGGATCCTTTGCCGGGTATTTCCCCTCACCCTCAAAGGAGCTGCCAAGCGTTGGTTCAGCAGTTTGCAACCCCAGTCAATAGGAACATTCAGTGAACTTGGTAAGAATTTCCTTTCCCATTTCATTGGAAATCATCGGTGTCGAAAGCCGGCGGCATTTCTGCTAACCATCAAAACAGGAATGTGACAAGTCATTAAAAAGCTACATGGCTCGATTCAACCATGAAAAGCTCACAGTCGATAAACCAGATGAAAGAATTGTCCACCTGGCATTGATGGGCGGAATATGACCATACAGTCCTTTCATGGCCGATGTAAACATCGATCCCCTAAGGGATTTAGATGAACTCATGGCAAGAGTCGAGAATTTCATCAATGGCAAAGAAACGGCAAGGGCCTTCGCAGAACAATCCCAACAACCTCTAGAGAGGAAGAAGGAGAGCCGACAACCAGAGAACAACGTGCGAACTCGTAGAGCAGACAACCGATTCAAGGCGCCGGCACATGCACCTGCTCCATGCACCCAACATCAACCTATCGTACCAGGAGCGGCAGCTAACTGATTAATGCAATTATGAAACGAATTGGGATTCCATTGGCCGAATCCCACACGATTGCCCCTAGGAGCAAGAAAGACAGGCAAGTACTATGAATATCACCGGGACATAGGGCACAACACAGAAGAGTGCTACCAATTGAAAGGGCTGATTGATAGACAGCAAAGAAGAGAACAAAATGACCATCCTGTGGTGAACCAACCCCCAAACCCAAGGACAGACCATCAAGAAACGCAACCTACCCAGCCTCTTGCAAGAGGAGAAATCAGAACGATCTCCGAAGGGTTTGTAGAGGGAGGTTCCACGAACGCTATGAGAAAGGCATACACTCGGCAGCTCCAAGAAATGGAAGTATACATCACGGACTGCCCAGCTAAAACCCTGAGGCCTCGTAAACCTGAGCAAATGTGTGATATTACTTTCAGTGAAGAAGATGCGCATGGAGTGCAACACCCCCATGACGATCCATTTGTAATCATGCTGGCCCTAGCCAACTATACCATTCACTGGGTGTTGATAGACAATAACAGCTCTGTAGGCATACTATACGTCCCAGCGTACGATTTGATGCAATTTGGCAGGAAAACGCTTCAACCGGTAACTTCCCCTTTAATTGGCTTTGCCAGAGACAAAGTCCACCTAGTTTGAACCATCGACCTCCTAGTCACGGCAAGTACGCCCCCATGTCAAGCCACGATTATAGTTTCATTTTCAGTAGTAAACTGTCCTTTGGCCTACAACGCCATATTGGGGAGAACCACGCTCAACAAAATGAAGGCGATCCCATCCACCTATCATTTAAAAATGAAGTTCCCAACAGAAGTCGGGGTGGGGGACGTACGAGGCGACCAACAGTCCTCCCAGAGATGCTACATGATATCGTTGAAAGATCCACAGGCCAAAGCAACCATGATTATCGACATTGTAGATGCACGAAACAAACAGAAGCTCCAGTAAACAGAACCGGCAAAATCACTCTCTCCAATCCAAATCGACAGCAACACTGACCATGTGGTCCAGATTGGCCAGCACTTGATTGGAGAATGTCGTGAGGAGCTCATTCAAGTCCTCAGAAAACATAGAGAAGTCTTCGCGTGGACTCACATCGATATGCCCGTTAGCACCGAGGTAATCTCTCATCGGCTGAATGTTGATCCTTACGTCAAACTAGTGGTCCAAAAGTGAAGAAGTTTCGCCCCTGAGTGCAACATGGCGATAGCAGAAGAAGTAGAGAAACTCCTCGCAACAAGATTTATCAGAAATGTTAACTACTCCAACTGGATCTCTAATGTAGTGATGGTGAAGAAAGCAATTGGTAAGTGGTGTATGTGCCTTGATTTTACAGATCTCAATCAAGCCTGTCCCAAAGACAACTTTCTATTGCCTTGGATTGATCTCCTGGCAGACTCTATCTCTGGTCACAAACTGTTAAGCTTCATGGACGCCTTCTCCGACTCCAACCAGATCAAGATGGACCCGGCGGACCAAGAGAAAACGGCCTTCATCACTGACAAAGAACTTTATTGCTACACCGCCATGCCCTTTGGACTGAAAAATGCCTGGGCTACATACCAGAGGTTAGTAAATTCAATGTTCAAAAAATAAATAGGTCGTAATGTTGAAGTTTATGTTGATGCAATGTTAGTTAAAAGTCGTTATGCTAGTGACCATGTAACTGACTTATAAGAAGCCTTTGAGGTATTAGGAGAACATAACATGAAACTCAACCCCTCTAAATGTGCCTTTAGAGTATCTTCCGGTAAGTTTTTAGGCTTCATGATGTTTCAGCGAGGCATCAAAGCAAACCTAGAGAAAATCACAGTCTTTATTGACATGCAGCCACCCCATAATACCAAAGAGTTGCAGCGTCTCACAAGACGTCTAGCAGCACTCAATAGGTTCATAGCCCATTCGACGGACAAAAGCCTCCCATTCTTTAAAATAATGCGAAAATCATTTGAATGGAATGAAGAATGCGAGGCAGCATTCCAAAACCTCAAAAAGTTTTTGGCGAAACCACCACTCATTATTAGAGCTGAACCAGGTGAGCCACTCTATGTTTATCTAGTGTCCACTGCCACCATTGTTAGCTCTGTTCTCATAAGAGAAGATCAAAAAAATACAAAAACTAGTCTACTACACTAGTTGCATACTACAGGGGGTAGAAACACGATATCCGGGTATTGAAAAATTAGCATCTGCTTTGATCACCTCCACCAGACGGCTCCGACCTTATTACAAGTTCACCCTATTACGATATTTGCTGGTCACCCACTGAAGAAGTCTCTCCACAAGCCGAATACCTCGAGTCGCCTGGTGCAATGGTCCGTCGAGCTAGGAGAGTTTGATATCGAGTATCTCCCAAGGACCGCAATTAAAGCACAAGTAGTCGCAGATTTCCTAGGACAATTTATAGAGGACATTGAAGAGGCGAACAAAGGTGAGTCTGAACCTGTCTGGTTCATTGAAGTTGACGGATCATCATCCTCAAAAAGGAGTGGAGCCAGAATCGTTATTAAAACACCTGACGGGATCATTGTTGTGCAAATTTCTTTAACTCACAAGAGTACGAATCGATTATAGTTAATGAATTGCAAGTACGAGGTCGAACCCATAGGGAATTATGTTTTTGAAAGAACAATTTATATCTAAACTAATTAAATCATAACCTAGTTCCAAAAGGGTTTTGAATTTTGAGTTTTAAAAATTAAAAGATGAAACATAAACTAATTAAAATAAACTAAGAGATAAAATACTAAGGTTTGGAAATTTACACTCACCGAATTATGACAACATACTTCCATATTTATTAATATTAATCTGAAGTTCTCACAATTAAAATCTTAGATATATTTTACTATGCTTCAAACACTTAATCAAAACCATCCCATGTATCCATTCATTGCACAAATCACAAAAGGAATCCAATATCAATTAAATCAACAGATGTATCCATAAATCACAAAAGTTATCAAATCTTAATTGAAACACTAAATGTATCCGTATAACAAATCACAAAGGATATCCAGGCAAATAAAATCAAACAATCAATTATCTTAAATTATCTTAAATCATCAAGTGTATCCTTAAATTACAAAAAAAATCCAAGAATCACTCCACATATTGAAAATGAGTAAAACAATTGAAATATTAAACCCAATAAAATTAGATAAATAAAGACTTACATGAAAGTATTAATGTTCTTCATCGGTGAGGCTTCATCCTCAACCTTAGTTGGGAATTAGCTACACATAAAAATAAAGCCTAAACTAAAGAAAAACTAAACTAAAAGAAAAGTTGTGGATTACATTCTGTTTCCAAAATTGTATCCCAAAACTAGTCTCTGAAATTCTATATCTTTTATTGAATGCAAAGAAGTCTATTTATTGGCTTAGGGAAGTCCTAGAAGCCTATTAAACTTAGATAATTCGGAGGTCTGTCTTCTAGTCAAAATAGAAGTCTGAAATTAGAATAGGATTCGTCCAGATTTGTGTCCTTTTATTGAGGGGTGATTTTGGCATAGTAACTGTCCGAATTAGGAAAATCTTATTTCATAATGAACTGTATTATTTTGAGTTAGATTTCCAATGCTGCTTGAACCACTTCAATTCAATAATTAAGTGGAAAGTTATGGTCAAAATATTGAGACATGTGCAGAATCTGAATTTGAATCCAATCCGAAATTTTATCCAACCTGAACTTTAATCCAATCTGATCTTTAATCCGATTTAACCTTTTCTTGGATTTGGTTAAACTTAACCACATCATCTAGGTCTTCTTAAAGTATGTTTTCTTCCAAACTTTGTATTTTTCCCTTTAAAGCTGTAGTTTTTCTTTAATGACCTACAAAATACTAAAAACACAAAACTAACACAAAATATTAAATAACGACACAACTAAATGATTAACTAATATAAATAAAGGGGTCCAAGTAAACAATATTTGACACTTATCAATCATCATCCAACACACAATCCGGTTCAAGTTCCAAGCAACAAATAACGAAGCTGAGTAAGAAGCGCTCATAGTCGGACTCCAGCTGGCAAACCAATTGGGGGCCAACAGCGTAAGTGTACAGAGCGACTCCCAACTGGTGGTGGGCCAGTTAACCGAGGAATATGAAGTGAAATGAGAAAAAATCAAACTATATATGCAGAAGGCACTGGACGCCAAGGATACATTCACCAAATTCCGCATTCAGCAAGTCTCGCGGGACTCAAATGTCAAGGCGGACCAACTAGCCAGTCTGGCTTCCACTAGTTCTGAATCACCTCCAGGGGATGAAACCACTATGAGCGAAGCGGAGACACCAGCAATCGATGGCCACCAAGTCTCCATGTATATACTGTCCATTCATGATATCAATTGGGCTAAACCTGTTGTTAAATACTTTGTTGAAAGAAGTCTCCTGGAAGACCAAATGGAAGCCAAGGCAATCCACTGTCGGGTAGCAAGGTACCTCGTCCAGAATGATGTTTTGTACAAACGGAGCTTTATACATCCACTCTTGAGATGTTTGTCCGAAGACGAAGCAGACTGTCTTAAGAGAAATCCATAAAGGAATATGTGGAAATCACTCGGGAAAGAGATCCCTAAGTCTAAGGGTAGGGTGCTATTGGCCAACAATGCCTCAAGACGCACACGACATGGTCAAATGTTGTAAAAAATGCTAGCAATTTACCAACGTCCCAAGGAGCCCGCTGGAAGATCTCACATCAATATTCACTCCTTGGCCGTTTGCACAATGGGGGGTAGATATTGTGGGACCCTTACTACCAAGAAAAGGAGGAGTCAAGTTTGCTGTGTTAGTAGTTGACTACTTCACCAAATGGCCAGAAGCCAAAGCACTAGCCACCATCACAGAGAAAAATATCGAACACTTCATGTGATGATCAGTGGTCTGCCAATTCGGTATCCCACACTCAATTGTGTTAGACAACAGTAAGCAATTCGATAACTCAGCATTCTGGGATTGGTGTTCGTAACCTTGCATCAACAACTATTACTCCTCACCTGCCTGGGCAAATGGGCAGGTCGAAGCAACTAATAAAACAATTTTCAAAATGATCAAGAGGAAGCTGGACAAAGCCAAAGGTCTATGGGCTGAAGAATTACCAGAAGTATTATGGGCATACCGGACGACCACACAAACAACAACCGAGGATACCCTATTCGCTCTAACATTTGGGAGTGAAGCTATATCCGGTCGAAGTCGGCATGCCTAGTCACAAGCAAGCCAATTTTGACGAAGAAGAAAACGACACGGCTTTGTGAGAAAGTCTGGACTAACTTGATGAAAGAAGAACTCAGGCCGCCATGCATATAGTAGCCTACCAGCAGACCACATCAAAATATTACAATCAGAAGGTAAGGCATCGCAGTTTCTGCAATGGAGATCTGGTCCTGTGGAAAGTGATGCCCCCAATGAAAGATCTAGCCGACGGCAAACTAGGTCCGTCTTGGGAAGGACCGTTAAGGTAAAAGACAACCGGCGATTTGGAACACACCACCTCGAAACACTGGATGGGAAACAGTTGATCCACCCCTGGAATAGGGCTTCAATTTAGCCCTACTAAATAAATTAGTTACACATAAGTTCGATGTTAAACATCTTCATAAAATAAAATAAAATAAAGGAAAAGAATAAACCCGAAACTTAACTATGATACCAATGTTACGTGAATGCGTTTACACGTAATGTGATAGATTGTTAGGTTTTGAGGGAACCTAGACCCTTTAGATTTGTTGAAGGGAACCTAAAGCATTTTCAAACATAAAGTTTAGATTAATTTTCTGCTTGCTTTATTCATAACATAATAGTCTTTAAATAGGCAAACTATTACAATATTTTATAGAGCTAAGTCATCAGCTCTTATTGAAATATAAACTAGGGCTGAGTCATCAAGACACTTACATGGAAATAAATAAAGACAATATTAAATAAAAATAAACAAAATAAAATATTCTACTGTATCATATATTTTAATATATCCTACTATTAATAATTATTTCGCATAAAACTCAATTATCGTAACATGAGATACATTCGGGTGTTCTTATTTCTATTCTATATATTGCTTTTTGATGATGTGTTAAATTTTATAAGAGGCCGTAAAAGTAGTGCTTTAGGGCCGGACCGGATTGTAGGGTTCTCTAGTATTGTACTAGAGTATGACAAGGAAGGTGATTTGTCTTGTTAGAATATTTTTCTATAATTCAATATTTGTTAATTGTAAAGTTTATAATTAATTTTCTATTGCTTTCTCCTTAACACATGTCACACACATTCATTCAATCTCGCGAGTGGCCAAGGCCACCCTTCAACTAATTAAACCTTTCTCAGGGGGTGTTTGTTAAACACTCTGGCATTGTTTATTTTCCATGGCACTGTTCATGGATAAAAAATAAAAAAATAATGATTGGTATAGAAAAATGAAAAAGTGGTATTGGAAAGTAAAAAATTTTGTTTTGTAGTGATTTTTTTATTTGAATAATAATAAAAAGTAAATGATGTGATATAAAAAGTGAATGATTTGATATAAAATTGAAAATGTTTTTTTTGAAAAAAATGAAGTGAATAGTGTGGTGAGAATGAATAGTGCCAAGGGGTTTAACAAACAAGGACTCAGTGTTTAGGCACAAATATCCATACATGTAAACTGGGAAATCACGAGTCGTCACTTTTTCAAGACCGTACTAAAAAAAAATTACGAAAAACTTCCCCAACCCCTTAATTTTCATCATATTTATAATTACTCTTTAAATTAAGTTTAAATACTTTTAATTTATTTTATTTAAGTTTCAATCTTTTGCAATATCATCTGTGTCATTAGGTTTATGGTTAAATCAAATAAATGAGTGAAATAATTTTTATACTCATAGATTATTTATGAAACTCCAAATGTGCCCTATGGCGCAGCTTTACAAAAAAGGCATTGCGTTTGGCAAAGTCTATTGATCAACTTTCTCACAGCACATGAATAAACCCAATCCATAGTACGACTCAACAACGTGTTTCAGCCAATGCGTATGCAATCTCAAGTCTTATCCACACATTATTTTACCTTGAAATGGCAACGATTGGATGATGGATATTTCATGGATAAAGATTTGCTTCCTAGAATTTATTTTGATTCAGTTTACTCAATTAATATTTGTCTTTAAATAGTGTGATTTTTACATATATTTTTAATAAGATAAACAAACTATATATTCATTTATAAAAATACAGGTGAGAATCACCTAGTTTGTTAATCTTTGAATGTAATTTGATTGTGAATTTGTATTTCAGTACGAACAAGTGAGTGTTGTACTCGCTTTATTCGTTGGCAACCTTAAAGGTAATGAAATTGGGTATTTAATTTGTTGGATTCTTCTTATTTCTCATTTGGAGTGTGTTTAAAAAAAGTAACCATTTAAAAATGTGAAAAAATAATATCATGTCTGTTTCCTGTCCCCCTTACCATTTTTCTGAGCAAATACACAAACAACACGAATGAACCAAAAACAATTAAGAAAAGGAAAAAAGAAAATCAACACGAAAATGAAGACAACTAAGGATGCACGCCAAGCACAACATTGGTCAATGAAAATGGGGAGTAATTTTAGAAGTTCTTTTTGTGTCACTCTTGTATCCCTTCAAAAATAAGGTGCCTTTTAAAACCACTCTTTGATCAAAATTTAATAATGATTAATCACAAGCCCGATAGTAATTTTAAAAGTCATACCATTCTTGAAGGAAAATAAGAGTGACACATGAATGACTTACAGCATTATATTATTCAGGATAATAGGGCTCTCCAAAAATAAATTAGGAAAAACTTAATCTAACTCCTTAATTTTCATCATATTTACAATTAATTTTTAAAATTTAAAAATTCTTAATTTATTATATCCAAGTTTCAATCTTTTGGAATGTCATCCGTGTCATTAAGTTTGGGTTTAAATCAAATGACATGACTTTTGTACTCTTAAATTTATATAAAATTCTAAGTGTGCCCCAGGTGAAAAAAAGGCATTGCTTTTGGAAAAGTCTATTGATCAACTTTCTCAAAGTTGATTACACACAAAAAGAAAAAGAAAAAGAAAAAGAAAAAGAAACAACTTTCTCAAAGTTGATTAATGCGACGCCCAATTGCCCGAGAAAGCTTTTTAGCAGCTAGCAATGCCAGCTGGTCAGCAATTGCAAAGGGAAGTCTCCTAAAAACTTAAAATTGAGAAAAAAAAAATGTTAAAAAAATTTCCACATTAATTGTTTTGAAAAAATTCATAACTGGTAGCCATCTTCTCAAATTGTTCAAATTGCTAATAATTTAGAAAAATTACTTTTCGTCCCATAAACTATAGCATTTTGACACATTTTTTTTTTTATGAATTGTCAACTGAACTATTTTACCCCATAAACTACCATTTTATGCCCAAAATCCCTATCCGTCAATCAAAGCTATTAATTCAGCCTGTTAAAGTGACAATACGTTATAATTCAAAGTGATGGTTTGACCATTTGAGTTAACGGCTTTGATTGACAGAATAAGGTTTTAAGCACAAAATAATAGTTTATGAGGGCAAAATAGTACAGTTGATAATTCATGAAGAAAAAGTGTCAACGCGTTATAATCCATGGAGGCAGAAGGTAATTTCTCCTAATAATTTTAAAATCTTATTCTTACGTATGTATTATTATTTTAATATTTTAATCAAATTATCCGACTCAACCACGTGTTTCAGGCTTTCAGCCTAAAGTATCTGAAATCTCAAGTCTTATCCACACATTATTTTGCCTTGAAATGGCAACCATTGGATGACAGATATATTATAGACAAAGATTTCATTCAAATTGTGTTTTGATAATTTCTTTCCATTGAGTTCACTAAACTAATATTTTTCTTAATACATATAACACACAGTCATTCAATCTCGCAAGTGGCCAATTAAGGATACCCTTCAACTAATTAAACCTCTCGGTGTTTAGGCACAAATATCCAGACTTGTAGACTGCGAAATAAAAAAATTAGAAAAAACTTCACCTAAATCCTTAATTTTCATCATATTTATAATTACTCTACGATGTATAAAAATTCTTAATTTAGCAATTTCATTAAATTTAGGGTTAGATCAAACAACAAATGAGTGAAATAACTTTTATATTCCTAATTTTTTTTTTTTTTTATAAAATTCCATATGTGTGCCCCAGGGCGCAAATGAGCTTTTTACAAAGTTGATTACTCACAAAAAGAAAAAAGGCATTGCTTTTGACTAAGTCTATTGATCAACTATCTCAAAGTTGATTACTCACAAAAAGAAAAAAAAGAAAAAAGAGAAACAACTTTCTCAAAGTTGATGTTTATCTAGATTCATGCGATGTCCGATGGATGGAACATGATTCTTTTCATAATATCCGGTTAGTTATATTTAAAAAGTATTTTTGTCTTGACAAAAATATTTTTATACTATAACTAACGAGATATTCTCCAGTTCATTTGAATTAAAGAGAATCTTAATTCACCATAGATAGTCGGGATAAATCTTTTTAGATGCTCACAATGCCGGCTGGTGAGCAATTGCAAAGAAAAGTCTCCTAAAAACATAAAAATGAGAAAACTATGTCGAGAAAATTTCCACATTTATAAATGCATCCTAATTAGTAATTGAGATTCAGAATTTCTTTCGATTTTGCTTACTAAACTAATATATACATTTTTTTTTTCAAAAATAGCATAATTTTTACATGTATTTTTAATAAGATAAATAAATTATGTATGCATTTATAAAAATGCAGGTGAGAATCACATAATTTGTTAATATTTGAATGTAATTTGATTGTTAATTCTTCCCCTATTTCATTACGAACTAGTGTGTGTACATTATACTCTCTTTATGGTTCTAACTCTGAATGTTGTACTTTCTTTAATTATTCGTGGCTAACCTCAAAGGTGATAAAATTGAGTATTTAATTTGTTGGATTCTTCTTATTTCTCCTTTGGAGTGTGTTTAAAAAAAGCAATATCGTGTCAGTTTTTGTCCCCCTCCCCTTTTTGTGAGCAAATACATAAACAACACGAATGAAGCAAAAACAATTAAGAAAAGGAAAAAGGAAACTCAACAGGAAACTCAAAAGTATTTATAATTACTTTTTAAAATTTAAAATTTCTTAATTTAGTATATTCAAGTTTCAATCTTTTGCAATGTTATCTGTGTTATTAAGTTTGGGTTTAAATCAAACGACAAATGAATAAAATTACTTTTATACTCCTAAATTTATATAAAATTATAAATGTGCCCAGGACGCAAATGAACGTGGGCTTTAAAGAAAAAAAAGATTGCATTGCTTTTGGCAAAAGTCTATTGATCAACTTTCTCAAAGTTGATTACTCAAAAAAAAAAAAAAATAAAAATAAAAAAATCTCAAAGTTGATGTTAAGGTAGATTAATGAAGTAATTCTAGAAGTCCCTCTTGTATCCTTTTTGAGTCTCTCCAAGAATGATGTGACTATTAAAATCACCATTTAATCAAAATCTAATAATAATCAATCACAAGCCCAATGGTAATTTTAATAGGCACATCATTCTTGGAGGGACTCAAGAGGGATACAAAAAAGACTTGTAGCATTACTCAGATTAATGCGATGTCTGCCTGGATAAATCTTTTTAACAAGAAAACAATGTTGAAAAAATTTCCACATTAATTGTTTTGAAAACATTCATAATGGGCAGCCCGGTTCTCAAATTGTTCGAATTGCTAATAATTTTAATTAAAATATTATTCTTGTATAATGCTTAGAAAAAATAGTAGTTATACCTATATTATTATTGTAAAAAATTAATCAAATTGTGATTGAAACTCCTTAAAATTGCTTATACAATAGGGCCTATGAAAGTAGGGAATGACAGATTTGATTTGCACTTGAATCAACACAATCCATAATCCGACTCAACCACGTATTTCAGGCTTTCAGCCTAAGTATCTGAAATCTCAAGTCTTATCCACACATTATTTTACCTTGAAATGACAACCATTGGATGATGGATATGTTATGAGATATGTTATAGTGCAATAAAAAGATCATTTTTTTCCTATAAAAGTCTTAAATGGCAAGAGACAATGGGTGGAGCCACATCAACTATGGATGAGGCCTATGGCCTCTTACCACCCACAACTTTTATGGGCCAAAAATAGTCTTTTTATTGCACTATATCATTTATCATATATTATAGATAAAAATTTCATTCAAATTGTGTAGTTTGTTAATCTTTGAATGTAATTTGATTGTTAAATCTTCACCTATTTCGTTACGAACTACTGAGTGTTGTACTCTCTTTATTCGTGGGCAACCTTAAATGTAATGAAATTAGGTATTTAATTTGTTGAATTCTTCTTATTTCTCATTTGGAGTGTGTTTTAAAACAATAACCATTTAAGAGCATCCCCATCTTTAAATTTGGCTTTTCTTTAAAAAATTGAAAAAACTCACAAAAATAGTCATTTAACAAGCTCTCTACTCTATTTCAAATTTAACTTTGATCAACAAGGCTCTCTAAATACCAAGTGCCAAAAAGTAAAAGTTATTTAGTTTTTTAATCTTATATATTCATTTTCCTTCTCTCTCTCATCTACCAAGAACAAAAAAAGAATTAAAAAATCAGAAAATAATAATATTTAATTAAAATAGATGAAGATATAGAGAGTTTGATATTTGGTTCATTTTTAAAGTGATTCTTCAAATTTAAAAAAGTGAGTTTTTCTCTTCAAATTTAACTTTTATTTGGAGAGCTCAATATGGATGCTCTAAAAATGTGAAAAAATAATATCGTGTCTGCCCATCCCCCTCCCCTCTTTCTGAGCAAATACAAAAATAACACGAATGAACCAAAAACAATTAAGAAAAGAAAAAAGGAAACTCAACAGCAAAATGAAGGCAACAACTAAGGATGAATGGCAAACACAACACTGGTCAATGAAAATGGGGCACATGTAAGGATTGCTTTATTTCAAGAGGAATCATAGATACACAACTTAGGGACACAATTTTGGCCAAACTTTTCTCTTATGTGGTCATTTTTTTTTAAACAAAATTTTTTTTTAAAAAAAAAAATTATGAGTAAGAACATCCTATGTGGTCATTTTTTATTTGGTTTTTTTTATTTGGTTTTTTTTTTAAATTTTTTTTAATGGTACTTTTCTTTAGAATAATGACCATTCTTTTTTTAAAAAATAAAAAATAAAAAAAATAAAAATTACCAAATAAAAAAGTGACCACATAGGATGTTAGTACTTTAGAAATTTTAATTTTTTTAAATTTTTATTTTTAAAAAATGACCACATAAAAATAAAAAATAAAATGTTGGGTCGAAGTTGGGTCTTTAAGTTGTGTATCTATCATTTCTCTTATTTCAATACCTTGCCAGGTGGGTTCGCTATATATTTTTATTTCAATAGATCACATGAAAACCAGTGACATCTAGTAAGTCTATATAAGTTCTTCTTGAAGTTTTTTCATTCTTCACATTCACAAGCGAAAGATGGATATTGATGCAGCGTAGGATTGTGGTGAACAAGGAAACAGCAAGTTGAAGGGGTAAATATTTCTAAGATTGTGAGATTATCACAAGAATCAAAGAAATCTTCTCAAACAATAGAAACTATCTATGCTTTAAGGAAAAACAATGAAGAAACTCGATTCTGAGTAATTCTTATTAAACAAAATCAATACTAATCCAAATCTGAGTTGCTAAAGGCTATAAGCATCTATTTATAGCCGAAGACTCCTAGGGGGTGTTTGGCAAAAGGCATAGCTCAGCCTAGATACTGTTTAAAACTTTTCTTTGATGTGAAATTATATTATTACCCTTCATTTGTTTCTCCCAAATCATAGCCAAAACCAAGACATGGGCACCGGTCTTCTACCTTTACCAACCTCGTCTTCGTCCTCCTCCCTCTTTGCTGCCGTAGACATGGGCACCAACTCCTTCGAGCTCATCATTGTCCATGCCAACACATCCGGCAAATTCCTCACTCTCGGCCACCTCAAAGAATCTGTCGTCCTCGGCCTCAGCTCCGCCCCAACAACCCCACTTGCCCTCCAAACCCTCCAAGGCTTCCAAGCAATCTTATCCTCTCACCATGTCATTCCCAACCATACTCACTGTGTTGCCACTGTAGCAACACGAGAGGCAGCTAATAGAAATGAGTTTGTTCGGTGTGTCAAGGAAAAGACTGGTCTTGAAGTTGAGGTGTTGTCTGGTGAGGAGGAAGCCCAGCTTGTGTACCTGGGTGTGCTTCAATTCCTGTCAGTTTTTGGGAAATCGGTGTTGGTTATAGATTTTGGAGGTGGGTCTACTGAGTTCGTTGTTGGGAAGGAAGGGAAAGTTAGTTTTGGGACTTCATTGAAGTTGGGGCATGTGAATTTGACTGACAAGTTTGTGAAACATGGCCTTGTTGGGCAAATGAGGGAGTATGTTAGATTAGTTATACGAGAATCTGGGGTGGTAGAGAAAATCAAGGAGTGTGGATCTGAGATGGTGGATTTGAGACGCTGAGCAAACAAAAAGCGTGGGATTTAGTTTCTGTGGAAAAATTGCAGAGAGAGAGGGGCAATATGGTAAAAATCATGACAAATGTTGAGGAAAAAAACTGGTCAATGGTCAGACACTAAACAGTGTTTGGGCTTAGGCTTTTACCAAACGAAGCCCTAATTCTAAAATAACAATGAAATAAAGTTGGTTTAGAAGTCTATGAAAGAAGACCAAATAGAAGACTAACAAAGAACCGAATTCAAAATGAAAGATTGAAAGATAAGATAGAATAACAAACTAACAAAGAAACTTAGTTTAAACAAAAGACTGAAATGTAAAATAGGATTAGATAAGATAAGCCGTTCTAAACTATATCTGTATCATTCTCCCCATGTTGGAGAGAATTTGTCCTTGAATTCGGCCGGTTCTTTCCACGGTCCTTCGGATGCCCAATTAACTCATTCCACTCGCCATTCCTCAAGATCAAGACGAGGTAACATTCCACAATAAGCGTGACGCTTCTCATCATCGAAGTACCTTGATGTTTGTCGTGAAATCCCCACACACCCCTTTGCTGTGTAGACTTGTTATGCTTCTCTCGTGCTTTGTTCTTCCCACAAGCCATGAGAATCCCCAAAGAACTCATAAAGATCCTTTCAATCTTTGATAGAAAAGTCTTCTCCACCATATAGATCTCATCACAATTTGGGTTAGAATAATTTGATAAAATAGCATCTATCCCAATGAAATCAACATAGTCAATTGGCTCAACATTAAAATCGAAGACTTTATCTTCGGGACTCTTACTAGGCACATGATATTTAGAATTTTCGTCAAAAAGTGCAAAACAATCCAAAAGATTTACCTCTTCCAAGGGTTCCTCTTCTTCAAGAAAAATTGCAAAACTCTCCAAGAGACTTACCTCTTCCAACGGTTCCTCTTCTTCATGAAAAATTGCGATACTCTCTGAAAGGTTTACCTCTTCCACTTGTTTCCCCAATTCTTCAAGCTTTTTAGGACTTTTGATGTCGTGCGGATGATTAGTAACATTAGTTCCCGGTACCAAATCAAGTTGAGGTTGAATGTCTCGAAATGATGGCATCACTTTCAGTAATTCTGCTCCGACTATGTCTACACATCTCCCCAACAGCTCCTTTATCGGCCTCGGCACCTCTCCCTTAATGCCACTTTCCTTGTCCGTCAACTCCTGCTTAGCTACAAAGGATTGATCATCCCCTTGTGAAGATTTTGGCTCCGCCCATGGGATATGTAGCAACTTCAATTTGGTTTTACCAAACATGAAGTTGTACGTGTTCTTTGTTTCATCATGGAGAACAACTCTATCATATTTCCATGGCTTTCCCAACAATAGGTGACACGTATCCATGTCGATCACATCACACCATACATGATCCACATATTTAGCTCCAATAGAAAAATACACTAGACAACGCTTAAAAACCGTTACCTCGTTTCCTTTCGTAAGCCATTTCAACCGATAGGGAGTAGGATGTCTCTTGGTCTCAAGCCCTAGCTTCCGAACCTCTTCCTCCGAGACTACATTCATACCACTCCTTGGATCGATGACAACCTTGCCCACCTTGCCTCCCATGGTGCATGTAGTCTGAAATTGTCAGTACGTACCTCCAATGTATCGGGACACCGATTGATACTTGATCTCCGCCATCTCCCAAGACACCTTTTTTTGTAGGAATTTTCTATTTTTTTCTTTTTGAGTGTCGAGCTTGACGCCTACGTCCCGTGATATAGCATGGGCTTGTGTCATTGGAAATTCCTTCCGCACTCCGCGCCCCGCATAAGGATTGACAGGTTCACCCTCGACGATAAATTTGTCTTCCGCCCCCGCGTATCTCGGTTTTGGTTGACGACGATGAACGCTTGGACCATCCATGTCGGCCAAGTGATCGGTAAGGACCTCGTGTTGGGTGCGCGCACGCCCCTCATTCCGCATGGTTAGACCACCAAACCTCTCCTTCGTGTGCTGCAAATGAATCGCCGGTTGCTTCTTACGTGCTGCCTCCGTGCCCACGTGCACCTTGTTCATGTCTGCCAGACGGTCGCTCCTCCCAATTCATGGAAAGAAAACTGGAGCTCTGGTATCAACTGATGCAGCGTAGGATTGTGGTGAACAAGAAAACAGCAAGTTGAAGGAGTAAATATTTCTAAGATTGTGAGACTATCACAAGAATCAAAGAAATCTTCTCAAATAATAGAGATTATTTATGCTTTAAGGAAAAACAATGAAGAAACTCGACTCTGAATAATTCTTATTAAACAAACTCAATTCTAATCCAAATCTGAGTTGCTAAAAGCTATAAGTATATATTTATAGCCCAAGACTCCTAATTTTAAAATAACAATGACATAAAGTTGGTTTAGAAGTCTATGAAAGAAGACCAAATAGAAGACTAACAAAGAACCTAATTTAAAATGAAAGACTGAAAGATAAGATAGAATAACAAACTAACAAAGAAACCTAGTTTAAACAAAAGACAGAAATATAAAATAGGATAAGATCAGATAAGCCGTTTTAAACTATATCTGCATCAGATACAGTGCATGATGAGAAAGCCAATATGGCTTCACTCTATGAAGCCTCAAGGAATGGCTGTGTAAGCACCTTAACCACATTGATCCATAGGGATCCACACATTCTTGATAGAGTTTCATTGACATTTTTTAGTGAAACTCCTTTAAACATTGTAGCTTTGCTCGGCGACCTTGAATTTAGTAGAGTTCTTGTTAGCAAGAAACCTAAACTTGTAGAAGAGGTGGACTCCTTAGGACGAACCCCTCTTCACTTGACAACACGAATGAACCAAAAAACAATTAAGGAAAGGAAAAAGGAAACTCAACAGCAAAATGAAGGCAACAACTAAGGATGCATGGCAAACACAACATTGGTTAATGAAAATGGGGAAATGATTGCTTTATTTAAATACCTTGCCAGGTGGGTCCGCTGTATATGTTTTTTTAGTAGCTCACATGAAGACCAGTGACCTCTAGCAAGTCTATATAAGTTCTTGCTGTAGTTTCTTCAATCTTCACATTCACAAGTGAAAAATGTATCAGGAAGCCAATATGGCTGCACTTTATGAAGCCTCAAGGAATGGGTGTATAAGCACCTTAACCACATTGATCCAAAGCGATGCACGCATCCTTGATAGAGTTTCACTCACATCTTTTAGTGAGACCCCCTTACACTTATCTACATTGCATGGCCACCTTGAATTTAGTAAAATTCTTGTCAGCAAGAAGCCTAAACTTGCAAAAGGGGTAGACTCGTTGGGACAAACCCCTCTTCACTTGGCGTCTGCTGAGGGCCACACTGAGATAGTGCAAGCATTGTTGCGAACAAATATAAATGCTTGCTTAGCTCGTGATCAAGATGGGAGAATTCCTCTCCACTTAGCTGCAATGAGAGGAAGAATAGAGATCATAGAAAAGTTGATTAGAGCTCGACAAGAGTCCATCTTGATGACTCTCGAAGGAGACAGTGTATTGCATTTGTGTATTCGATATAATCATCTCGATGCTCTGAAGTTGTTAGTGGAATTGGCTAATGGTAATGAATCATTCCTCAGCTGCAAAGACCACGATGGCAACTCCATATTGCATTTAGCAGTGATGCTCAAGCAAAAGCAGGTGCGCTAACAATATCAATTGCTACTCTCTTAAAAGAGATTTTTTTTTTTTTAGAAGTTATATATGACACAAATTATTTTAGATCTACTTTTTGTTTTTCCATCCCTTTTTCACTAGTCTGTTTGTATTCATAAAGTAGGACTAATTAAAATTTTAAATTGAAAAAAGCTATATATATATATATATATATATATATATATATATATAAATATATATACTCGAGAAGGTTTTGCAACACCTTCCAAAAGCCATTCGTTGGGTAATTCAATCTCAGCCCATCAAATCATTTTTGGAGTTTTAATATGAGCATTCTGAGTAGAACTTTGAATCAACAGAGTCGATTCACCTGTATTCTTAATCACAGCACGTGGATCAAGATTTGTTTTCATCAACTTATAATAAATACGGTAGATGATAGCAACAGGATGGCTACCTTCTTCCATATTATAACCAGATGTGAGAATATTCAGCGTTAGTGCTTTCAGAATATGAACATCGGTTAAACTTAGAGACATGTTTGGAAAAACTTAACATCAAAGTGGACAGGACCACCAAATAATGATGACTGAATTAAGCCGATAATGCTGGTTTTAAAATCAAGAAAACGAGCATCACGCAAACAAAGCAAAATAGAAGCATTAATACCGAGTCGAGTATATATATATTTATATATATATATATATATATATATTCGTACAATAAGTTCAAAAAAAAAAAAAATCACAATCCCTTTGTTTGATGCGGTTCTTCTAAAGATCATGCAGACATTAGTAAATTAGTAAATAACTCAAGAGAGATCATTCAATGTGGTTCAATTAAATTTAGTTGGAGTTGTTTTCTAGAAGTGCTTTTAGAATTAATTTCTGCTAGTTGTTTAATGAAACAATAGACTATTGAAGTATGCAGGCGACTTTATGCAGGCAATAAAATACATACTTTCATTTTCAAAAATAGAAGGAGAGGCTAATGCCATGAAGAAGATTGGTCTCACAGCTTTATATGTCTTAGAGGCCTACGTCTATCCATGAGATGTGAAATGGTTTGAAATCCAAAACATTCTCAAGGAAGCTGGTGTCCGAAGATCAACAAATCGAAATCCTTCCGTATCACCAACACTGAGTAGTAATGGTGTTGATGAAGCACAACCATCTCAATCAAGGTTTAGGGGATGGTGGGAGCGCATTCGTTCATCATTAGTTAAACACTTGACGCACGAGGAAAATTGGATCCAGGAAACACGTGGTACATTGATGGTAGTAGCCACTGTGATTGCAACCATGGCTTTCCAAGCTGGGATCAGCCCACCAGGGGGTGTTTGGCAAGAAAATAGAACAATACCAATGAGAGGTTTCAATTGTATGGAAGATAATATATGTAAAGCCGGCACAACTGTTCTTTCTTATAATGATCAGGCTCATGGTGACTACGAAATGTTCTTAACTTGCAATACCGCCTCTTTCTTGGCATCTGTGTCCGTCATACTTTTGGTCATTAGTGGATTTCCTCTTAGGAACAAGTTCTTTATATGGCTTATGACATTAGCCTTGACTATCTCCGTCTATTTCATGACACTTAGCTATACTTTGGCAATCTCTTTAGTGTCGGATATCTCAGATACAGATGAGACGGTCTTGGATATATTTCTCTACATTTGGATGGGAGTGTTTGCGTTTGCTGGTTTGGTTCACATAATTCGTCCTCTCTCTTGGATTGTGAAGAAATTGCTCAAGTTCATACGCAAGTACTCAACAACAGGTCAAGCAGAAAACTCGATCAATGTCTAAGAGTAAAATTGTCATGATGAGAATCTGGGCTAGATATTTGAGAATAAAAATCTTATCAATTCATTGATAAGAAAGAAGTTGTTACGGATAGGGTTTGGGTAATCTCATTGTAATCTTTCTCGTTGGGTTTAGTGATAAGTTCATTAGTCATTGAATTGTATTAGGATAATTGGTGATGTTATGTATAAATAAGTGGTTGAACGATGAATAGACACTACAAAAAACAGGGCAGTTTCTGACGTGGCAAACAGTGTCTTTTTTTTGCCACGTCAGTAATTACTGACGTGCCAATCAGACACGTCAGGAAAATTATTTTCTGACGTGTCAAAAGTAACCCGTCAGGATTTACTGACGTGTTAATTCTTGACACGTCAGTAAAAATTTAGTCAAATTTAATTTTGACGCAATTTTTTTAATTAGAAATAAAAATTATTAATTTCTGACGTGCCAACATTCGGCACGTCAGCAATTTCTGACGTGCCGAATGTTGGCACGTCAGTAATTTCTGACGTGTCAAAACGACACGTCAGAAATTTTTATTTCTATTATTATTATTATGTTTATTATTATTATTATTATTTTTGTTTTCTTTTGGTTTTTTGTTTTTGTTTATACAACTTATTTAATCAATATGCCTAATGCATGTTAATTACTTAATTTTATTATTTTAAGGAGATTCCAAAATATTGAACGAGCTAAATTATAGGATAATGTACGTTATATATCCTTAATTTAGGTTTGACGTACACGTACATGTCATTTTTATAACTTTGATTTGGAAAATTTGCTTTACAAAACCAATCATTCCAAAACATATTATATATATATGTAAACATGTCGATATACTATTTTTGTATAAAATGACATTTTCAATTAATTTGGAGATATTGCAACTTCAAGGGATGAAAACACAAAATCTTTTGTGATTAAATACTATATATTAATTTACAAACCTTTTTTCTTCTTCTTTGATTTTTGAAAAATACTTAGATTAATATTAGAACCTTTGCTATAATTAAGTTAATTACAATATATTATATATTATACTTACAATAATTAAATACTATATACTTAGAATATTATATTTATAGGATATAATTAAGTATATTAACGTACTTAATTATATATATCATACAATTATATTTATAAATATAATTATACAATTATATAACTTACATATATATATATATATATATATATATATATATATATATATATATATATATATATATATCCTGACGTGCCAAGTGGCGCGTCAGGCTTGGCCTTGGGAAGGCCAGCGCCTGCTGGCCGTCCCATCGGCCACGCCTTGCAGGCGCCAGCAGGGGCAAGGTGCTTTTAAATTTGGGATTTCTCCCTTTTTTTTTTTTTTCCCCTCCAGCTACCTCTCCCGCCAGCCTGCCTTCTTCTTCCCTCCTATTCTTTTTTTTCTTCTCTCCTCCGGCGCCCACAGCTCCCTCTCCCGCGCTCTCTCTCTCTCTCAGCTCTCTCTCCCGCGCTCTCTCTTTCTCTCAGCTCTCTCTCCCGCGCTCTCTCTCTCTCTCAGCTCCCTCTCCCGCGCTCTCTCTCTCTCTCTCGCTCTATCTCTCTCCAGCTCACGTGACGTGCTCTGGCCATCTCCATCACTTCGCCGGCTGAAACTTCTCCGTCGTCGATCAACTCCAGCTCGATCTCCTGCAGGTATATATATATATATATATTTATATATAGTTTTATTTTATATATACTGTTTTATTATATATATATATATATATATATATATATATATATATATATATATATATATATATATATATATATTTTGTCTTGTTTAATCAAATTTATGTTTTATTTTGTCATGAATCCGTATGATGTTTGGTTAATATATTGGATTGATCGAGCATTTGTGAGTAGGTATTAATTGATGGAGGTGTTTGTTTTTTTTTTTTTTGCTTGAAATGTTATTTACTTATTGTACGTTTGCTGTATATGCACATGCATGCATGCAAGATGATGTTTCTGATGATAGCTAGGTTTTTGTTTCATAATATAATAGTTTTTTAAATGTGGCCGGATTGTTGTTTTATTTTTTTTATTTTTTGTTTGTTTAGCTGAAAAATGTTGGCTTATTAATTAGTAAATAATTTATACAACATTATTTAATTTCAATTTTAATCATTTGACCTTCTAATTAAGTACGTGTAGTACGTAGTGATAATTATAGAGATTTAATTCCATACTTTGTTTAATTAATACTTAAATTGAATGAGTCTTAATATTGAGACGTACATTAAATCTCTTATTAATTTGTAAGTTATACATGAATATTAATTAAATAGAGACAGTACTCCAAATGAATACACACTTTAATTGGTACTATCCCCTTATTTTTTCTAACAAATTCATATCCATGAATATTGGATATGAATATTAATTAAATAACTAACCTAGTTCTTTAATTATTTTAGGGTCCTCGATCATATATAACAAATGCACACACTACTAGGTATATATTAATACCTATACATTATCACGAAGTTTGCACTTTTGAATTGCAAAACTGCAAACATTGTGAAACTTAGAGAGACTCCAAATAAATACACACTTTGGTACTATCCCCTTAATTTTTCTAACAAATTCATATCCATGAATATTGGAACTTCATATTAATTAAATAACTAACCTAGTTATTTAATTATTTTAGGGTCCCCATATATATATATATATATATATATATATATATATATATATATATAATGCATGAATATGCATTATATTTGCACATAAAAAATTTAAACCTATATGATAATGTATATATAGGTTTATATTTTTAACGTGGTTGAAATATTTAGATTTATATATATGCATGTGCTTGAAATGAGGTATATATTTTTTAAGTCTTTTATATTGATTCGTAATTTATGTACGTAGCGAAAAATGGACAAGAGTTGGATGACAAAGTCTAGGGGTACGAGGGAATACAGAGACGGGTGTAGACTGTTCGTGGAGTTTGCAGTTAGTAACTGTAGAACCCCTGATGGAAAAATCAATTGCCCTTGCAAGATTTGTCGAAATTACCGGCGCCACCCGCCGGATTTCGTATTCGACCACTTGACAGGGGGAAAAGGAATGATGCCGGAATATACATTATGGTACTATCATGGTGAGAAGCATGTACAGGGTCCTGATAGACCGTCTGGTTCGAATCGCCCAGCTTCAGATGCGGGTGCAACTGCAAATCAGGGTGGAGACATGCACGCAATTTTGCGTGACTTATTCGGCATGCACGAAGTGGTCAGGGAAGACAATTGTGAGCCTCAAGTCGTAGTGCAAGGGGGTGAAGACATTGTAAACGAAGAAGCCGCTGAAGGTGATGCAGTAAAGTATTATATGCTTATGAAAAAGGCGGAGAAACCACTTCATAACGGAACAAAACATACCAAACTAAGTGCGACTGTACACTTGTACAACCTGAAGTGCGTTGGTGGACTAAGTAATGCAAGCTTCTCGGCCTTCCTAGAGTTCATCAACCAGTTGCTGCCTGAGAGTGATGAAAAGCTGCCTGGTAATACATATGAGGCGAAAAAGTTTTTACGAGATATGGGACTTGGGTATGAGAAGATACCGGCGTGTCGTAATGACTGTATGTTATTCTGGAAGGGCACAAAGGAGTTGGATTCATGTACCGTATGTGGAAAATCTAAATGGATGGATGCAATCAATTTAGATGAGGATGGTCAACCTATATCGTCGGGAAAGAAACGTCCGGTAAAGGTGTTGCGGTGGTTTCCACTTGTACCACGACTACAGAGGTTGTTTATGTCAGAGCATACTGCACGCTTTATGAGGTGGCATGCAGAAGGCCGCACAAAGGACGGCGTATTGAGGCATCCGGCTAATGGCGAAGCATGGAAGTCATTCGACAATTTACATCCGGAGTTTTCAGCGGACAGCAGGAATGTAAGGCTCGGACTAACCTCGGATGGATTTAATCCATTTGGAAACATGAGCACATCTCACAGCACTTGGCCTGTACTGCTTATGCCCTATAACTTGCCTCCTTGGATGTGCATGAAACAGACATCTTTTATACTATCATTGATTATTCCAGGCCCAAGTTCACCTGGAATGGATATAGATGTCTACCTTCAACCCTTAATTGAGGAGTTACAAGAACTATGGAATGTAGGGGTGCCCACATACGACGTCTCAAAGAAAAAAAATTTTGTCCTACGAGCGCAGTTGATATGGACAATTAATGACTTTTCAGCATATGCAGATTTGTCTAGATGGTCTACCAGGGGTGAGAAGGCATGTCCGTGCTGTATGAACTCGACATGGTCGAAGTGGTTAAAACATGGTCATAAATGGTGTTATATGGGGCACAGACGATACTTGCCCATGGATCATCCATGGAGGAGGAACAAAAGAACATTTGACGGCAACGTAGAATTAGAATGTGCCCCTGATGTCCCAAGTGGAAACGAAATCATGAACCAATTAGAAGGGATGGTGTTTGGGGATGAGAACGCTGGTCAGGCAAGGGAGGCTGCGAAAGAAAAAGGAAAGAAGCAGAAGACGAATACTTCTAATGTAGTATTCAAGAAGAAAAGTATTTTCTTTAGGTTGCCGTATTGGAAAGATAATTTATTACGGCACAACCTTGATGTTATGCACATAGAGAAAAACGTGATGGACAACATACTTGGTACAATATTGGACATTCCAGGGAAAACGAAGGACAACTTCGCCGCCCGCTTAGATTTGCAAGAAATGGGTTTGAGACGTACACTTCATCCCTACACTGGCGAGAATGGTAAGACATATATGCGGCAAGCTACCCACACGATGTCCAAGGATGATAAGACACATTTTTTGAAAGTGTTACGAAATGTAAGGGTGCCCGATGGATATGTCTCGAACATTTCCCGTTGTATACGACTTAAGGACTGTACGATATCGGGGTTAAAGAGTCATGACAGTCACGTATTGATGCAGCAGCTTCTACCTATTACATTGCGTGGATCACTTCCAAGCAACGTGGTTAGACCACTTGTTGAGATGTCTGCATTCTTCAGGGGACTATGTTCAACAACATTGACACAAGAGGATATTGACCGACTACAGTGTGACGTCTATATCACGTTGTGCAAGATGGAACAGGTTTTTCCCCCCAGCTTTTTCACAAGCATGGTTCATGTGGTCGTGCATCTTATCGGTGAATGCCGACTCGGTGGACCAGTACAGTATAGGTGGATGTATCCGGCAGAGAGGTAAACTTTGTTTACGAATATTTCATATTTTATGGTTTAACTATAATACAAGACAAGTATTAACTGCACTGATTGATTGTATATTCGTTCATATTTAGGAGCCTTGGAGTTTTCAAATCTAATGTGCGTAACAAAGCGGGCCTTGAAGGCTGCATTGCGGAGGGTTACATAGCTACTGAGTTGGTGACGTTCTGTTCGAGATATTTAGATAATACACCAACATTTCACAATAGGATACAAAGAAATCCGGATGGTTCAAAGGGACATGGAACACGAGTCCGGCTCGACTGAATCACAATGACACAGATACACCGGTATATTATGTTCAATTCGGACGACTTCCTTCAATTGCGAACGTAAGTCGATGTCATTCTTCGCCATATTGTATATCCAATGAACCTGTAACATTTCCCGTATCGAATTATAATTAACTTCATCATCGAATTGTAGAATGCACATGGATACGCTTAGGGGGCGAACAACAGAGGATCAGTTGGAAACCCAACATTATGAGCTGTTCTGCGACTGGTACCGTGACTACGTAAGAATGACGTGATGTTAACAAAATCACTTGTCGGATTATATTTGCATGCATAATGTTTTCCAAATCAACTGAAACACTCTTTAACTAAGTGTTAACATTGTATTGTAAATATTCACAGGTCGATCGATTGGATGATCGATGTAGGAAGGAACTTGGTGAGAAATTGATAATGCATTGTAGAGGGCCGCGGGAGTTAGCAGTCAGATACAATAGATATGTGGTTAACGGCAAGTTGTTTCGTACAATTGCATCTGATGCCGGAAAGAGGACTCAGAACAGCGGGGTGTGTGTGCCGACTGTTGATGGCGAAACGTACTACGGGAAGTTGACGGAAGTACTTGAGATTGAGTATTACGACAGAACTACGTACGTTATGTTCAGGTGTGATTGGGCGGACACCACGAGGGACAAGGGGTACAAGGTAGATGAGTATGGCATGATACTTGTGAACTTCAAAAACCTTGTTCACACGGGAGAATTGATTACTGATGAGCCATATGTGCTAACTTCACAAGTTGATCAGGTGTTTTACGTAGAAGATGGTAGATACCCGGATTGGGTTTGCGCAGTAAGGACCAAACCAAGAAATATATACGACGTTGGTCAGAGTGAAGGGCATCAGGATTCAGGTGCCAATTATCACGAGTGTGAGCCGCTCATATTGACCAGAAATTGTGATCAGGATCTGCAGGATCATATCCAATACGTCAGACCCGACTTAGATCCAATTGAAGCGTATGTGATTGAATAAAAGTTATATATATATATGTTTAGATTGGTAGTTGTTCACTATATGCCCATCAACGCATTTAATAGAGTTGTTTAATTGGGAAAAAACGTCAGTATATCTTATTTCATACGTGTGAGTCATGCATACATAACGTAGTGAATATTTCATACATTGTATACGTGATTAATTGAATTTGTGGTATTTTTTGCAGGTTACTATGAGCCATAGGGGGAAGAGAAGAGCACGCAGGGGCTCGTCTGTAGTGCGACAGCCTATGTCGCTTGGGTCTCCGTCAGACCACCTTGATGATAGCGAGCAACAAGACGTTGCTCAGCTTTTGGGTATTCAGGACGGATATCGACCGGTACTTCCAGGCGATATGGAAGGGGAGATCCCTCTCCATAATCCATACGGTCGGGCAGGCATGGCCCAGATGGGGTATCTGCCAGCTAGCCAGCTTGGACAGAGTATGCAGGGACATGTAGAGCAGCTATACAACCAGCATAGCGCAGGTATGACCGAAATTTTTTTTGGAAAGATTGCAAGTTTTTTGGAAATTTCTAAATGTATTGGTGCGATATCAATTATATTATTTAACTACAACTACAATTTCATATAATTCTAAATATTCTAAAAAACATATATAGCAGGTCCCGACGACAGTGACACATCGGCCGAGGAGGACTGTATTGGTGCGACACAGGACACGGCTGACCCGCAGCCAACCGACCCTGCTCCCGGCGACCACTTACTCCCTCGGCAGGTCCGCACCATAAGTAAGTGGATATGTTCGAATGTTGTGTATATATGTCTTAATTTAGTTGTAATTAGTATTGAATTCGACATAACTTACATCAGTAATTTTTTAATCTATTAGGTACCGATTCAGAGGGAAACGAAGTTATTGAGGTGTTTACTATCCGTGACTCGCACAGGTTGCCGGGAGTCCCCGCCGGCAAGCGGATCATTATGGAATACAATGCTGCATGCCAGCCCGTCGGCTTTAGCTCCATGAGGTTTAAACGGATGGCTGGAGATGTCGTAAGGAGCTCCAATTATGTCCGAATACCGGACGATTGGACGAAGGTACCGCAGCGTACCAAAGAGGATATTTGGGACGCCTTGATGGTATGTGTTACATATATGTTAAAACACTCAGAATGTATATATGTATATATACGCTCTAAGTTGCACACATATATTTTAGTTTTTGTAATTTAATAATTTTGAACATGTGCAGGCATACTTTTTCGTCCCGCCCAAATTCAATTTGAAAGCCATAAAGAATGAAGCATTCAAGGATATGGGATCAAAGCTGCGGACTTGGAGGTACGAGCTTAAAAAACGCTGTGCAATTACGGAGGAAGATACTCCGGATACTATACGGGCAAGAGTGGGGGAAAAAACACTTGACGAGTACAATGCCGAAGACGTGGAGATCTTATTGGAGAGATGGTGTACTCGTCAGAATAAAGTAGGTCATGAGTTAAACTCTTCATTTTGTGTAGTGTCATTATATGGTTTTATTAACATGTACGAGTGTCATGTAAAACGAAATTGCCTCTTTATTGTGTAGTGTTGCATATAAAGAGTACTAAAACCAAATTTCCTTACATTATTAACATATCAATATGGTAACTGTGTAGGACTATGCGAACAAAATGAAGCGCTTGCGAGCATTAAATAAAGAGCCCCATTGCACCGGATCGAAGAGCTATGCCAGAGCGACAGATGAGGAGGTAAGTGTGTAATTTAACATGTAAACAACAAATCATTTGATATATTTAAAAATATTTGTATGTCCTATTTTTTCGGCAGGCCATATGTCTGGGCAAGTATCCTACTCGTGCAGAGAGTTACATCAGCACGCACACGAAGGCGGACAAAAGCTATCCGAATGAGATAGTGGAAGAAAGATGTGTATGCTACAATTTAATTCTTTGTTTATATACTTTAAAATTATCTACAATTAACAGTTGTATGACCCACTGACCCAATAATGAATGTAACATACAGAAAAGGATGAAGGAGCTGATACCCACCGACCCTCCAGCGTCGTCTAGCATCACAGAGGGAACGGTCAAGTGGGCGCCAAACGACGCGTATGCACAGGCCCTTGGAAATAAGCCTGAATACGCCGGTAGGGTTCGGCAGCTTGGATCGGGTATTTTGCCCGTGCGGGGCTCCATACGTTCATACTATACACCTTCACAAGCAAGGTCAGAAAACACCAGCCACTCCATGATATCACAAGGAAGAGATAGATGCATTGGTGGCCGCGAACAATGCACGTCAGGCAGCGTTTGACGCCCGATTGCGCCAGATCGAGGCAATGATGCGGTTCAGCTCTGCACCAGATGGAGCTTCCCCACATATTGCGGTTGTGCCATCGTCGATCGACGGCGAAGCAGGTACTGACATTTTTTAATGGTCAAATGTGTTTTTAGACCTTTACCTATATATATGTGAACTTCTATAACCTATATATATGTTAACTTATAACTTTAGAGTATGGAATTGTGTTATCTTATGACCTTTTCAGTTTTATGGAGGGGCCTACTGTTTCCTAGATTAGAGTAGCGGGGCCGAGGATCCCTCCCTCATGTATTATTTTTGAAGAAGAAATCCCTCATGTGTATTAAATCAGAAAGCATTGTTACCCATATACTAATTCTTGCGTGACTTGTCACATACAGCATTCCAATTGGGCTGCCTTAGGAGATAGAAAATAGTGGCCACCTTTTCTTGAATTAACTTGCTTGCTTCTATTTTTAATGGTCAAATGTGTTTTTAGAACTTTAGCTATATCATGTGAACTTCTAAAACCTATATATATGTCAACTTATAAATTTAGAGTATGGATATATATATGTTGTAGTCATTCTCTTAATTAATGTTGTGTAATTCCTGTTGAATTTGGTTTATATATCATTGTTGGTTTGGTGGTGGATGTGGGTACGTACGAGCGTTGCTTTTGAACTGTTTTATTGGTATTATGAGATCAATATACAACTATGGTCCTTGTAGAATATTAACAATCTAGTGTATGTGATTGTGTGAGAGTATGAAACGATCAAGTATTAACTAGATGAATATCATAATTTTTTGGAAATAATATAACATGATTTGAATATATGTAAAGTCCTATGTGTTAATATCCTCAACAAATTAAAATGTTAATAAATATCTCACATAATTACCATGGTAAAAATGAAGCGCATGAGTCTATAAATTTAACGTCAACATTGATTGCTCTGTGGAATAAATTTTAGTTTTTTTTTATATGCATTTTTGGCTAATTAACTTCATCATCGTTTTACCTATTGTTGTTATATCATTTACTGTGTTAGACTCAACAACTGAGTTGGGTGAATATTTGGACATAAATCAATTGCCCTTACATAGTCAATATTGTTTGGTGATTGTTTGTTTTTATCGTTTGCAGGTGATGGAGAGGATGCTATGAATGTCAATAATCAGCATTGACCGTCTGGTTTGCCATTCATACTTGTATAAAAGTTACTTTGTTGATGTAATTGTATTTATGATGTCCTTTTTTATAACAACAGAGATAGTTTTTTGATAATTGTGGTTGGTTATTGACACTTGGTATATATGTTATTTTGTGTGTGTTAAGATTGATGGAAAAATAGTCTGATGTGTTAACTTATTAGGATATACATGACTTATGTTATTTGTATAGATTGACGGAAAAATTGCTAGAATTATTTGCAATGATTGATGGATAAATTGTATATCAGGTTAATTGTAATCCAAAATTCGGGTATAGTCTCAAAAAAACTAAAGAAAAATATATTGGGGGGTGGAAAAAAATTAAAAAAATTAACCAATTTTTCTGACGTGTCAAATTGTGACACGTCAGAAAAATGCTGACGTGTCAATTTGTGACACGTCAGAAAATTTCTGACGTGTTACCTATTAACACGTCAGAAATTTTTCTGACGTGTCAATTTGTGACACGTCAGCATTTTTCTGACGTGTCACAATTTGACACGTCAGAAAAAAAATTTCTGACGTGTCGATTTATAACACGTCAGAAATTTTCCATTTCTGACACTTATAATATTCACGCGCGAGACACTTCAGAAAGACCACGTCAGGGACGTTTTCTGACGTGTCAGACTGCCTGACACGTCAGAAAAAGTACGTCAGAAAAAAATCGATTTCTTGTATTGAGAGCATGTTGAAATTCTCCCAATAAATTATGGTTGAATGATGCCTGGCTTCTTCAAAGTACTTAGAATTTTGTCTTAAAAGTTCTTTTGAGTTGATCGTCAATATAGGGTCCAAAGCAAAAAGTGCTCCCTGGTTTATACCAAATTTTTATCATTGGCTAGAAGGCTCAGATGGATCTACTTGAATAAAATGTACAATTAATGGATCCGGTAAGGGTAACAACACTTAATGAAACGTCTCATTGAGTTGATGGTGAAAATATAAACTAGACTCCAAAAAAAACATAGAGGTGGGTCAATAAGTGTTTAACAAAAATAATGTGGAATTAAAAATATGGTTAAATACCTTTTCCCTCTGTAGTTTAATGACTTTATTTTTACCCACCTCAGTTTCAATTCATATTGGAAATCATACCTCAATTATTGATTAAAATGGAGTTAGCACTCCCATCTAACTTCCGTCACAAAAATTGACGGAAGTCCACGTCAGCCCAATAAAAAGCTGACACGTGGCAAGAAGTAATATTAAAATAAAATAAAAAATTATTAAAAATTAAAAAAAAAACAATTAAATTAATAAATAAAAAACTAAAACAATTAAAAAAATGGAAAAAAAAAAGGGAAAAGAAAAAAGAAAAAGAAAAAAGCAAGGGAGCCACCCCTTTGCCCCATGGCCAACCCTAAATTGGTTTTTGGCGGTGGTCGAAACCACCCCCATAGGCTTTGGGCGATGGCGGATCCAGAAATTTATCTTAATAGGGGTATAAATAAAATAATAAAATATATTAATGAAGGTGTGGCCTGTGGAAGATGGCTCACTACTCAGACAGGAGAATTTCAATCACAGGCTTCATGGAACAGAATCACAGCGTCGTAGCAGCCAGCAGCAATCAACAAGCACAAAAGAAAAATATTGTGGTAGAATTCCAAAAATGGATTCATATGGTTGCAGAAGCGTATGGTGTTGTTTCATTCTCAGCATGAACCCTAAGTAAGCGAAAGCACGAAGCTTTTTAGGCAGTCTTACTTAGTATAAACAACGGTGAAGGATATCACCTCTATGAGGAAAATATCACAACCTTCTTCACTGAGAACCTCCAAACTCAAAAGAGTATAAATGGAAATGGATAGATTCAAGGAGTTCTGGAAACAAGACAGATATTTATAGATTTGTAGTTTTATTTCTTTTCTGTCTTAATAGGGATATCTTTCGTCATGACGGGAGTTAATCATCATTAAGACGCAAAAATAAAACGACTAGATCTGAATACCTGTCACGAACCCGTGATGACGTGCCATCCAATGAGAAAGCTGAGAGCTTCTTCTAGAGTCCCATCACTAGCCCATTATGACGTGCCATCTGACGAGAAAACATAATATGAGCCTGTCCTAATGTGCTATCTGACGAGAAAACATGGAGCCTCCTCTTATGTCTAGACACGAGCTATCCTTGAGTTCCGTCACATGCCCGTTCTGACGCCCCATCCAACGAGAAATGCAGAAAACTCTATCAAACATCTAATCTTCACCCCGACACTTGGGGAAGAATGAGAAATTACAAGCAAATATTTTGATCATTAATTAAGCCGCGGGTACAAGAGGGGTCTCCCTTCGATGCCGAAATCAATACTTCTGAGTAATATATTCTCAATGCACAATAATTCTGTCTAAAGTTATGCCTGAGATCCAGGCCTATTTATAGGCCTAAAAAGCGTAATTAGACCTGAACTAGGTCTTCTACTGCGAATGGGTTGAGACTTATTGAGAGTTTGATTTGGACCCGAGGTCTACCTCTAATTCAGCTTAGAGTTAGACCGTTGGCCGAATTCTTCAATAAGTCCTAATTGGACTTGGGTTGAGACTTCTACTCCAATTTAGCTTGGAATGGATATCTAATCCGGATTTCGTGGGTTAAGATTTGTCCCCAATATTCAGGGAATGAGACCCAACTATACCATCCTTTATTCCTTCCGAGACGAAGTGGTTACCTAACTCCGCGAGAGATACCAGCCCTGAGTTTGTATGTAGCGGTGGAGCTTTGGTCCTCAGGTATATATGTATATCCAGTCCTGAGGTCGAATCTATATGTTACTTGTCATCTTCTACGAAGACAATTCCATTCCTGATTAACACGTGTCCCCCAAAGACAAAGTCAAGATCTCTCTTTCGAGAGGCAAAAGCATACCCAATTCAAGTGAAATGGATAGGAACAATTACATCTTTTATATTAGATTTTACAGATATAATAGTGTCTATGTTATAGGCCAGGGTAATGTCACGGTCTTGACATTCAATTTAGGATTAAATATATAATTGATACATGTGGTTTTTTGTTCTTTTGTTTTTTTTATGAGAAATGTGTTTGAATTTTAAAACGGATAAAAAATTGATACTTATTTTTTACGAATTTATTAATTTGATACTTCAGTCTAAAATTTAATGAAATTTTTCCAAATGTGGGAGAGAACCCGTATTATAACCAAAGATGCTCAAGATTTGTTTCTTTCACTCTCTGATAATTGATATAGTCTTATCCAACTTAAGAGAAAGGCATGAAAGATTTAAACAAATTAAGACATTGAGCAACTTGAGAAATTCAGTTAGTTTCACCTTTAGTTGGTTGCCCCATCATTCGTGAGAATAACTATTAATTATTTGGGAATAACTATTCTCCCAAAATGAAGAATAGTATTCCTCTAAAAAAAAAGGTAGGAAATAGGTATTTCCACAAGAATTGAATAGCTCTAATCATAATATCCTAAAAAATCTTTCTTTTTTTTGGAACAAAAAAAATAAAAACATTTGTATTGGTCGTCTCCCCTATGGGTGTTCAACACTCTAACAGAACCTTCAAGGATGGTCGGCCATTGCCTAGCCCCGCCACCACCGGGGATCGTGTTGAGAACCATGGCCCTAAGCTCACACGCACCGCTTTCTTGTTTAGCGGTGAAGGTCTCACAATCAATGATCGTTAAAATATTAATCAAGCACAACCATGCAAACAGATATCACATTGCAGCACAATGAGATACAACAGACCATCCAATTAGGAAATCATAAAAATCTCAAAATAGCTGAGAAATCAATAGAAAAAAAGTTTAAACATACATCAGCAACTCAAGACTCTTATTTTATGCTGGAGGTGGTGCCTCAGGTGAAATATGATGCTATGGAATGTTTGAAGATGGGGCAGGCGGTGGGCTTTGCTGTGATCTGTCAACTACTATTTTTCTCAGGTCCATACCTACAAAGCCCCATAACCAAACATTGATGAGGCACAAACCAATTAAGCAGTCCTCGTAATGACATAAAAATGATTGCAATGTTAATAACATTTAAAGTGTTACGAATATTATGTATCTAATTTGGTTTGGAATCCATAAAAAATTAAAAAAAAATAAAAAATTAAGAAAGTGTATGATACGCCAAATGACTATTACATTAGGAAATGAATAGCTAATATTCATAGGATATTAGGAATAGAAGAATGTTAAAGTGTATGATACATGAAATGACTATTACATTAGGAAATGAATAGCTATATATTCATAGGATATTAGGAATAGAAGAATAATGTTGAATGCAATATCTATTTATATTATTTCCAATCGATAATAATTTCTATAAGGTCTTGACACAAATCAAGACATTTGTATTTTTTCGTAAGAGATTGACACCTCAGCTTGAAAAAAGAAAACTAAATAGAAACAAAACACCATATTACACCAAATTTACACCTTAAATTTTTTTTTTTATCGACTTTTTACATTAATCGCACATCATGCTGCCGCCCAGTTTGAAGCCCATCATGCTGCCACCGTGCCGGTAAGTTCTCTCTCTCCAGGAGAAGAGCAAATATGCTCTCCTTTTTGTATGATTTACCAGCCAGGTCGGATTTGCCCGATTTTCAGGGCGAAATTTGTGTCCGAGCACAAAAGAAAACATCCACCCAAACCCGCCAAACCCAAATCGCATCAACCCAGCCTTGTGAAGCCCAATTTGTTTCCTTCATCCAAGCTTTGTGGTTTTGCAACAATGCCAAAGAAAGACCATGTTCTTCGACCAACCCAACCACCGATACATCAACACCCAACTTCGCGATCTCCTCAATTTTGTGCTACCCACGCCCATCGCTACAATCTTAGACCAAAATTGCCATGGAGTGCTGCTTGATGAAATGAAGACGATGGCCTGAACCTAATGGATGATCCCAAAAAGAGAGAGCTAGGGACGGAGATAAGGGAAAACTTACCAACATGGCGGTGGCATCTGGCTAGTTGGTGACATCCGGCATCTAGCTTCTAGCTGGGTGGTGACGTTATGGGTAATTAGCGTAAAAGGTAGATGAAGAGTTTTTTACTGTATAAATTTGGTATGATCCTGTGTTTTGTTCCCATTTAGTTTTTTTTTTTTTTTTTTTTTTTCAAGCAGAATTGGAATGCACAAAGGTCTTGATTTGATTTGTACAAAGAGCTTAAATAAGTTATTCTCCGGTCAATTTGATGAAAACATTAAGTTTTCACTGGAATTAAACAAAAATTACTAAAACACACGCATTGGTTTTTTTTTTTTTTTTTTTTAAAAAAAGTAGACTCCGTTTGTTTAAAAAGGTGAAACTTCAACCGCAAATTCTGGCAACCGGCTGCTGAAAGATTCCAGCGACCAGAGGTGGATTCCGATTAAATATCTTCAAGACTAAAAATTAACCAATATATGGAATAATTATATCATTCTATGAGTTTAATTCTTGTCTCAAAGGTATCTCAATCGGCTGGGAGCACGCTCAATGAAGTGGATGTCACTAATTCGAATCTTCCTCCTCCCTCTTGTGCGAACATGTATAAAAATAAAAAAATAAATAAAAGGCTTAAAGTTCAATATACTACTCGAATCATTGTTGGGTGCAATTGAGATTGGATTTTAATTATGACCAAACCTATTGGCAGACGTACGTATATTCACCAGCAACACTAAATTTGAGCCAAAAGAAAAGGAAAAGCATATGAAGCGTTTTTAGGGAATAGTGATAAATACCATCTCATATGGTAGAAATAAAAAATAATAATAACAGATCCGGGTTTAAATCCATTCATTAATTTGCTTACATCCCATGCATATCAGACATCAACAAGATACGATCTAATTACGTTTATGGGAGAAAAAAGAATAAAAGATAATGGAAAAAATGGTTGGGCTTCCAATATTTACTGCAGTGAAAAAATAGAGGAAACGAACCTGCATGAACCTGAGAAAGCTGATGAGAATGAGAGGACGAAATAAGGCAGAGAAACCACCCATGGATCTTTATGATTAAACCAAGACCTTTATTGATACCTTCAATATATAGCCTCATTTTAAACAAATAGGGGCACTGAGTGAAAGTGATCAACTTGACCAGAAAAAAACTAAAATAAAAAATTAATTTTTTTTTTTTTTTTTTTTTAAAAAAAGGAGAAACTTCATAAAGGCCCCCGAACTTCCAGCCATTTTGACAAACCTCCCCTAAATTTTCAAAACTCTCACTTAGGCCCCCTAAAATAAAATAAAGAAAAAGAATAAACCCGAAACTTGAAGTTGAAGAGCTCTAATTCTTCTCATTGGAAAAGTGTCTCTTTTCTAACTTGATTATTTTCAAGGTTTAAAGGTCTATTTATAGGGCTTTAGAAGTCCTTGTTACATTAGTAAACCTAGGAATTCGTAGGGTTTTACTCCTATTTCAAGTAAGAGTTGAAAAACCCTAATATGAAAATACTAGCAATCTGGCCGCACTCTTGATGTGTCACCTGCGCACAGATGCACTCGATTGCAACCCGTGTGCGCTCAATTGCACATCTGCGATCGAGCCTCTTCTGTTGTGTGTTCGATCACACATGGCTGCCTCATGCTTTGTCTTCTCTAGTAATGTGTTCGATCGCAAGGAGTATGCAATCGATTGCACTGTTACAGGCTCCAACTTTTCCCATTTTCTCTCTTTGAGCCCAAATCTTCTAGATTTTATTTCATTTTCTTCCAAAAAAGCATACAAAAACAAGGAAAACACATAAAAGAACTAAAATTGCATAAATTAACTAAATCTAAAGGATTAAAACATGTAATTTAAGGGATAAAAATATAAATATTTTAGTACTTAACACTGGGAGAGGATGGCAGCACTGTGGTGGACAACGGCAATGGTGGTTCTAAACGTTTGGATGCCTTTAATTTTTGGATATTTGTTGGTTGTGATGGTAGTAGACATGGTAATAGTACTTGTTGTGGCATCTTGAGGACTCCATCAATTTGGCATTAGCTTCTTCCAATTTTGTTATCGCACGCTTAATCATGTTTTCAAGATGATTAATTTGTTGCTCCAAACGATCCATTCTTTGATTCGCCATCGAACAACTTGGCTATGATACCAATGTTACGTGAGTGCTTTTACATGTAATGTGATAGATTGTTAGGTTTTGAGGGAACCTAAACCCTTTAGATTTGTTGAAGGGAACCTAAAACATTTTCAAACATAAAGTTTAGATTAATTTTCTGCTTGCTTTATTAATAACATAATAGCCCTTAAATAGGCAAACTATTACAATATTTTTCAGGGCTGAGTCATCAAGACTCTTATATGGAAATAAATAAAGACAATATTAAATTAAAATAAACAAAATAAAATATTCTACAGTATCATATATTTTAATATATCCTACTATTAATAATTATTCCGCATAAAACTCAATTATTGCTGTCGGATGTTCTTATTTCCATTCTATACATTGGTCAATGAAAATTGGGAGTAATTCTAGAAGTCCATTTTGTGTCACTCTTGTGTCCCTCAAAAAATGATGTGGCTTTTAAAATTATTATTTGATCAAAATTCAATAATGATCAATCACAAGCCTAATAGTAATTTTAAGAGCCACATTATCCTTGAAGGAAAACAAGAGTGACATAAGAAGGACTTATAGCATGACCCAGGATAGTAGGGCTTTCCAAAAATAACTTAGGAAAAGCTTAATCTAACTCCTTAATTTTCATCATATTTACAATTACTTTTTAAAATTTTAAAAATTCATAATTTATTATATTCAAGTTTCAATCTTTTGCAATGTTATCCGTGCCATTAAGTTTGGGTTTAAATCAAACGACATGACTTTTATACTCTTAAATTTATATCAAATTCTAAATGTGCCCCAGGGTGCAAGAAAAAAGCATTGCTTTTGGCAAAGTCTATTGATCGACTTTCTCAAAGTTGATTACTCACAAGAAGAAAAAAAGAAACAACTTTCTCAAAGTTGATTAATGCGATATCCAATTGCCTGGAGAAATCTTTTTAGCAGCTAGCAATGCTAGCTGGTCAGCAATTGCAAAGGGAAGTCTCCTAAAAACATAAAAATGAGAAGAAAAAAAAATGTTGAAAAAATTTCCACATTAATTGTTTTGAAAAAAAAAATCATAACTTTTAATATTCTTACATATGTATTATTATTAAAATTTCGACGTAAGAATATTTAACTTTTATATTCTTACATATGCAAAGGGCAGCCATGTTCTCAAATCGTTCGAATTGTTAATAATTTTAAAATCTTATTCTTACTTATGTATTATTATTTTAACATTTTAATCAAATTGTGATTGAAACTCTTTTCAAAACTCTTCCGGGCCGTTCCCAAGAGATAGTTCAATCGGCTAGGATAACGCCTAATGAAGCGGAAGTCACTAGTTCGAATCCCCCTCCTCCTCTTATGCGGACATGTAAAAAAAAAAAAAAACTATTTCGGGCCTATGAACGTAGGGAATGAAACTCATTGTGATTGAGACTCTTTCGGGCCTATGAAAGTAAGGAATGACAGATTTTATTTGCAGTTGAATCAACGCAATCCATAATCCGACTCAACCACGTGTTTCAGGCTTTCAACCTAAAGTATCTGAAATCTCAAGTGTTATCCACACATTATTTTGCCTTGAAATGGCAACCATTGGATGACATATATTATAGACAAAGATTTCATTCAAATTGTGTTTTGAGAATTTCTTTCCATTGAGTTCACTAAACTAATATTTTTCTTAATGCATATAACACACAGTCATTTAATCTCGCAAGTGGCCAAGGCTACCCTTCAACTAATTAAACCTCTCAGTGTTTAGGCACAAATATCCAGACATGTAAACTGCGAAATAAAAAATTGACAAAAAATTAGAAAAAACCTCACCTAAATCCTTAATTTTCATCATATTTGTAATTACTCTTTGATGTATAAAAATTTTTAATTTAGCAATTTCATTAAATTTTGGGTTTGATCAAACAACAAATAAGTGAAATAACTTTATATTCTTAATTTTATTTATAAAATTCCATATGTGTGCCCCAGGGAGCAAATGAACTTTTTACAAAGTTGATTACTCACAAAAAGAAAAAAGCCATTACTTTTGGCTAAGTCTATTGATCAACTATCTCAAAGTTGATTACCCACAAAAAAGAAAAAAAAAGATAAAAAAGAAAAAAGAGAAACAACTTTCTCAAAGTTGATGTTTATCTAGATTACTGTGATGTCCAATGGATGGAACATGATCATCTCCATAATATCCCGTTAGTTATACTTAAGGAGTATTTTTTTCTGGACAAAAATACACTCCACTATAACTAACGGGATGTTCTTCAGTTCATTTGAACTGAAGAAAATCTTAATTCCCCATGTATAGCCGGGATAAATCTTTTTAGATGCTCACAATGCCAGCTGGCCGGTGAGCAATTGCAAAGAAAAGTCTCCTAAAAACATAAAAATAAGAAAACTATGTCGAAAAAATTTCCACATTTATAAATGCATCCTAATTAGTAATTGAGTTTCAGAATTTCTTTCGATTTTGTTTACTAAACCAATATTTTTTTTAAAAAAAAAAAAAAAAAAAAGCATGATTTTTACATGCATTTTTAATAAGATAAGTAAATTATGTATACATTTATAAAAATGCAGGTGAGAATCACATAGTTTGTTAATATTTGAATGTAATTTAATTGTTAATTATTCCCCTATTTCATTACGAACTGCTAAGTGTACATTGTACTCTCTTTATGGTTCTGACTCTGAATGTTGTACTCTCTTTAATTATTCGTGGCTAACCGGTGATAAAATTGGGTATTTAATTTGTTGGATTCTTCTTAATTCTCATTTGGAGTGTGTTTAAAAAAAGTAATATCGTGTACGTTTCTGTCCCCCTCCCCTTTTTGTGAGCAAATACATAAACAACATGAATGAACCAAAAACAATTAAGAAAAGGAAAAGGGAAACTCAACAGGAAAATGAAAACAACAACTAAGGATGCATACCTAGCACAACTATGGTCAATGAAAATGGCACACAGGAATAGTAGAGCTCTCAAAAAATAAATTAGGAAAAAAACTTCATCTAACTTATTAATTTTCATTGTATTTATAATTACTTTTTAAAATTTAAAAATTCTTAATTTAGTATATTCAAGTTTCAATCTTTTGCAATGTTATATGTGTTATTAAGTTTGGGTTTAAATCAAACGACAAATGAATAAAATGACTTTTATACTTCTAAATTTATATAAAATTATAAATGTGCCTAGGACGCACATGAACGTCGGCTTTAAAGAAAAAAAAAATTGCATTGCTTTTGGCAAAAGTCAATTGATCAACTTTCTCAGAGTTGATTACTCACAAAAAAAAAAAAAAGAAAAAAAAGAAAATTTTTCTTCTGAAAGTTGATGTTAAGGTAGATTAATGGAGTAATTTTAGAAGTTCTTCTTGTGTCCCTTTTGAGTCTCTCCAAGAATGATGTTACTATTAAAATCACCATTTGATCAAAATCCAATAATAATCAATTATAAGCTCAATGGTAATTTTAATAGGTATATCATTCTTGGAGGGACTCAAGATGGACACAAGAAGGACTTGTAGTATTACTCAGATTAATGTGATGTCCGCCTGGATAAATCTTTTTAACAAGAAAACAATTTTGAAAAAATTTCCGCATTAATTGTTTTGAAAACATTCATAACGGGCACCCCTGTTCTCAAATTGTTGGAATTGCTAATAATTTTAATTAAAATATTATTCTTATATAATGCTTAGAAAAAATAGTAGTTATATCTGTATTATTTATTGTAAAAAATTAATCAAATTGTGATTGAAACTCCTTAAAATTGCTTATACAATAGGGCCTATGAAAGTAGGGAATGACAGATTTGATTTGCACTTGAATCAACGCAAGACATAATCCGACTCAACCACGTGTTTCAGGCTTTTAGCCTAAATGTCTAAAATCTCAAGTCCTATCCACACATTATTTTACCTTGAAATGGCAACCATTGGATGATGGATATATTATGAGATATGTTATACTGCAATTAAAAGATCATTTTTTGCCTATAAAAGTCTTAAATGGCAAGAGACTATAGGTGCATCAATGGGTGGGGCCATAGCAACTATAGATGAGGCCTATAGCCACTACAAGAAACTGACTCATCAGGGACGACTTTGTAGTCGCCCCTAATACTCAACTATTAGGGGCGACTTTTAAAAGTCGCCCCTAATAGTTAAGTATTAGCGTCCACATCCAAGTGGATGCTAATAGCCAACCCAAAAGATGAATATTAGCGTCCACTCTACAGTGGACGCTAATAACTCGACCCTAATATACACGCGGGAATTATTCAAGAGGTGGGAAAAAGATCAATAGGGTCGACTTTCAAAGTCGACCCTAATACTTAACTATTAGGGTCGACTTTGTCGACCCTAATGAGTAGGTAGAAAAATAAATAAAAAAAAAAATTAAATTAATCACCAATAGCGTCCACTAAAAGTGGACGCTGAAGACTCATCATTAGGGTCGACTTTGAAAGTCAACCCTAATACTTAACTATTAGGGTCGACAAAGTCGACCCTAAAGAATAGGTAGAAAAATTAAAAAATTAAATAAAAAAATTAAATTAATCACCAATAGCGTCCACTAAAAGTGGACGCTGAAGACTCATCATTAGAAAGTCGACCCTAAAGAGTAGGTAGAAAAATTAAAAAAAATAAAAATAAAAAATAAAAAAAAAAGAAAATTAATCACCAATAGCGTCCACTAAAAGTGGACGCTGAAGACTCATCATTAGGGTCGACTTTCTAAAGAGTAAGTAGAAAAAAAAAATAAAAAAAAAAAATTAATCACCAATAGCGTCCACTAAAAGTGGGCACTAAAGACTCATCATTAGGGTCGACTTTCAAAGTCGACCCTAATACTTAACTATTAGGGTCGACAAAGTCGACCCTAAAGATTAGGTAGAAAAATTGAAAAAAAAAAAATTAAAAAAAAAAATTGATGACCAATAGCGTCCACTAAAAGTGGACGCTGAAGACTCATTATTAGGGTCGACTTTCAAAGTCAACCCTAATACTTAACTATTAGGATCGACTTTGTCGACCCTAAAGAGTAGGTAGAAAAATAAATAAAAAAATAAAAAAATAAAATTTAAGCTCAATAGCGTCCACTTTGAAAGTCGCCCTTGATACTATAGTATAAGGGTCGACTTTGTAGACGCTAAAGAGTAGGTAGAAAAATAAATAAATAAAATTTAAGCTAATAATTAATTATAAGATAAATATCACATTAATGATCTTTTATACTAAAAATTAATTAAATTTAAATTTGTTGTGAATATTTTAATAATAAAAACATATTTAATATTTAACTCATCGAACATATAATTTGATGCAATATCTCCTTCCATTAGGATTTGGAGTTAAAATGTTATTTCCCAAAAATTTACCTCCGATAATATGTCATTATTTATTTTATATAAATTATCGGATATTCGATCGATCGTGATAATATCAAATAATCGATCAAACTTCAAACAAATTAAAGGTTCGTTCACACATCCATTAGGTCCTACTGCATTAGTTCGATCGATCATAATAGGATCAAATGATCGATCAAACTTTAAACAATTGAAATTGAAGGTTTGATCGAATATCCGATCAATCATAATGAATTAGTTCAATTGATCGTGATAAGATCAAATGATTGAAACAATTAAAATTGAATTAATTCGATTGATCGTGATAGGATTGAATGATCGATCAAACATCGATCCTGCTGAATTAATTTGATTGATCGTGATAGGATCAAATGATCAATCAAATATTTGATCGATCCTAATGAATTAGTTCGATTGAGATCGATCCTAATGAATTAGTTTGATTGATCGTGATAGGATCAAATGATCGATCAAACATCCGATCGATCCTAATGAATTAGTTCGATTGATCGTGATAGGATCAAATGTTTAATCAAACATCCAATCAATCCTAGTGAATTAGTTCGATTTATTGTGATAGGATCAAATGATCAATCAAACTTGAAAAAATTGATGGTTCGATCGAACATCTGATCGATCCTAGTGAATTAGTTTGATTGATCGTGATAAGATCAATTGATCGATCCAAGTGGATACAATTGAAGGTTCAATCAAACATGTGCATATATCTTACATGTTCAATAAATACATGTAATTTTTATAGATTAGGTTAAAAGAAATTCTTCCAACCCAGTTTAGAGAAAAACTTTGTACATATATATTTAGAGAAAAACTTTGTATATATATATATATATGTGTGTGTGTGTGTGTGTGTGTGAGAAAACTACAAAATGATGTATATATATTAACAAATAAAAAATAGAAAAATAGAAAACTTTACTAATTATGACCCAAAAAATTAATTTTTGTTTTTCAATCAATTTTGACTTAAAAAAAAAATTAATAAGCTAATATAATTGTCTTAATAAGTTCAAATAAAAAAAATTAAAAAGTGGACAATCAGCGTCAACATTATAGGTTGACACTGATAGTATGGTTATCAGCGTCAACTCATATGGGTCGACGCTGATAGATTTATATTAGCGTCGACTAAGTCGACGCTGATATAAAACTATGTCAGTTTGGTACAAATTAGAAGGCGGGATCCATTGGCGCAGCGGGTGAAATTGTCGGAAAATTTTTTTGTATCTCCCCCTTTTTTCTTCTTCACCTCTCTAACTCATTCTTCTCATGTTATCCCCTGCCTTCTGCAGTTCTGCACAATACCAGGAGAGAGAGCTAGAGTGAGAGAGAGAGAGATCGACACAAGAGAGAGAGAGAGAGAGAGTGACGGACAAACGGAGAGAGACAGATGAGACCGCGAGAGAGAGAGAGAGATGCGATTCAAAGTTGCAGACGCACAACCATGTATTTTCTCCCTCTAGTTGCAGACGCATAGCCAGGTTCTCTCTCATTCGGTCCTCTTTCTCGCTCTCCTCTCTCTCTCTCTCTCTATATATTTTGTTTTCTTAGATTTTATTCAATTTTTTTACGTTAATCTCATATCTGACTTTTGGTCTGTGATATGATATATATCTCTTTGTCTCTCTCACTAATGAACATTTGTCTTTCTCTAGTTGCCGAGCAAGGAAGAAAGAAGAGCTTCAGGTAAATTTTCTTCCTCTTCGTCTTCTCTCTTTTCGTTACTGTCCGAAATTTTCTCTCGTCGGAACCCTGTTTTCTCATGCTTTGGTTTAATTTCGAATCTTGGTGCATATTTCTGAAATTTACGCTTCATGTTGGCATACCTATGGATGATTTGAGAGTATTTTGCTAATTTTGGATTTGGGGATGAAAAATTGTAGAAGCCCCTAGTATGTGGAATTTGAGGATTATTGGGTCAACGCTAATGGTGGGTGTTGTTTTGATTTTTGGATAATTTCTTGATTTGATTTTGTGTGTTTCTTGATATGGGATTTTATTTTGGGGACCCTATTCATAAATGTTCTTAATCATTTATATGGAATTTGAGGATTATTGGGTCAATGCTAATGGTGGGTGTTGTTTTGATTTTTGGATAATTTCTTGATTTGATTTTGTGTGTTTCTTGATATGGGATTTTATTTTGGGGACCCTATTCATAAATGTTCTTTGATTTCTCTTCTTTTATGACTGATAGGTATTATAAGAAACTTACCTTCATTATTCCAGTTCAAATTTTCTGCCGATGTGTCTAAATTTGATTTTTTTTTGCACCTATTTAATAAGTCCCATCAGATTTTTCTGGTTAAAATTTTTGCAGGTTAATGGTAGTGGCCAGTTCTGTGGTGTAGCTGAAATGGTTGGACCTGTAGATTTTGAGAAGGACGCAGATTACTGGCAGCAAGATAGATGGAGCGGGCAGTTTCCAGTTCGGTGGCACATCATTAAAGATGTTCCCAATGTTCGATTCCGTCACATTCTACTTGAAAATAATGATAATAAGCCTGTTACTCACAGCCGAGATTCTCAGGAGGTAGCAGTTAATTGATTATGAAGACACAAACACACACACACATACATATACAAACAAGCTATATACTTACCTGTTTTTGATAGAAACTAAAACCATTTTCGAGCTTATAATTGAGGTGTTTAGGGACACCCAGACATTGTTTAGATGGTTGCTAATTGCCATGCCCTCAAAGGAATCCTGTGCCTTGGTTGATGTTGCTTTTTTCCTTAATAAAATTTCAACTTTTCCATCTGTTGATAGGTTTGTTGCCTCAGGCTTTGGTCTGAAAAAGGCCAACTGCCAAGTTTTCAGATTGTGAGCTCAAGGGCTCTAATAGTTTACCTACTGGAAATGGAAAAATCGTAGATTGATGGGCATAACATGGCATGTAGTGGGATGTGCAGGACAGTGGATCAGGTTACTTTGGTAGGTGCAAAAGGCATATCTCATATTATGTCAAATACCGTCCCTGGGTGTGCAACTAACGTGCATCCTCACAAAGACAGTGGATCAGGTTACTTTGGTAGGTGCAAAAGGCATATCTCATATTATGTCAAATACCGTCCCTGGGTGTGCAACTAACGTGCATCCTCACAAATCACTAAGTTAATGTTGGTGTTATGATTAAATGTTACCTCACTTAAGAAAGTCACTATAAAAAGTGAATTTAATGTGTTTAGTTGGCCCTAATTATGGCCCTTACCAGCTTCTCTTGTTTATAATAGTATGTGATATCTAATATATTTTTCAAGCGGCCCTTCTCCTTCCTAAAACTTCCATAGTGATCAACTGGTGTCAAACCTCAGTTTATATTTTCCATCAAGACGAATATTTATACTACGCCGTAGGTACGTACTTGATAAATTCAGTTTATTGGCATTCAGTAAACTCTGCTCAATTGTTGAATAATGAAGTTACATCTGCCTTGGGTTAAATCATTGTATTTAACCATACATTTTATTTATAATAGTGCTCTTTTCTTCTTTATTTTTTATTTTTTATTATTTATGAGAAGAACATACAGTCGATATGAAAACTCGACCCAAACAGGATCTGTCATTAAGTTCCAAGGTCAGGTTTAGTTTAAGGTGATATAAGTTTTGATGGGTAAAAAAATTCCTACCGTTAGATTTGATTTTGTGTGTTTCTTGATATGGGATTTTATTTTGGGGACCCTATTCATAAATGTTCTTAATCATTTATATGGAATTTGAGGATTATGGGGTCAATGCTAATGGTGGGTGTTGTTTTGATTTTTGGATAATTTCTTGATTTGATTTTGTGTGTTTCTTGATATGGGATTTTATTTTGGGGACCCTATTCATAGATGTTCTTAATCAGCTTAAAAAGGGTTTTGGACAATTTCTTAACAGTTTTGAAGTGTCTTCGGGAGTAGGGATTTTGTATTATCGTTCATTTTTTATGCTCTATGTTGTCTTGGATTTGAGGACAATCTAAAAGTTGCTTTATTTGTAGTTGTTAACAACAGTTGTTTGCTGCTAAGCTAACCATTGACTGGTCATTTCTAGTTCTGGGTGTCAGATATATTGTGAGGTCTTGAGTATCAAGCTTTGTGTTTCTGCCGGAATTAATATGAATTATAATTTAGCTAGTGATTTTGTAATAACTTTGTGTATCTTATGAAAATATTGAGTTCATTTGCATTTAGATGTTTGTTACACATTTGATTTGATTGGTTGTTTTTCTATTTTCAGGTCTTATTTGTTTACCCTCCAGAAAAGCAGCTGCCTCTTCAATACAAAGATCTTCTTTCATTTTGCTCCCTGGAGGCTTGGAGGTTGGGTGTATGCTTTTTGGGTCAATTTTTGGAATGATCAGTTTGTGTATTTGAAAGTTAGGAGCTATATTTCTTATTGCTCATGACTTCTAGTTGTTCAACTGCTGTGGAATCATAAAATGTAACTTATGCTTGAAGTTTATTTAGTTACCATCTACTGGCGCTAGAAAAATGCTCATTAAACTGAATACCAGGGAATCCTAGTGTTCCCTGGTTCTGCGATCGATCGCACTTGGAGTGCGATCGATCGCAGTACCATAGGGTTTTTAAGTAGGTTTTTTATATTTTGCGATCGATCGCACTTGGAGTGCGATTGATCACAAAATATAAAAAACCTACTGGTACTGCAATCGATCGCACACGATTGTGCGATCGATCGCAGATTATATTTTTTTTAAAATTTTTTAGGACCATTAGGGTCCACTTTGTGGACACTAACGGTTAACTATCAGCGTCCACTTTGGTTTGAACACTGATAGTTAATTTTTTTAAAAAAAATTTTTGGACCATTAAGGTCCACTTTGTGGACGTTAATGATTAACTATCAGCGTCCACTTTGGTTTGGACGCTGATAGTTAATTTTTTTAAAATTTTTTTTAGGACCATTAGTGTCCACTTTGTGGACCCTAATGGTTAACTATTAGCATTCACTTTTAGTGGACGCTAATGGTTGATTATCAGCCATAGTCTTTAGGGTCAAACCATTTCGACTTTTAGGGTCGATAAAGTGGACGCTAAAAGTGATCACTAGGGTCGACTTTAAGTGGACGCTGATAATCACGCATTTGATCATTAGGGTCGGACTATTAGCGTCGACATCTTTAGGGTTGAAAAGTCGACGCTGTTGTCAACAGCGTCCACTTTAGGACTTTTAGGGACGACTTGAAGTCGCCCCTAAAGACCTAAATTCTTGTAGTGGGCCTCTTACCACCCACAACTTTTATGGGCCAAAAATAATCTTTTTAGTGCACTATATCATTTCTCATATATCATAGATAAAGATTTCATTCAAATTGCATAGTTTGTTAATCTTTGAATGTAATTTGATTGTTAAATCTTCTCCTATTTCGTTACGAACTACTGAGTGTTGTACTCTCTTTATTCGTGGGCAACCTTAAATGTAATGAAATTAGGTATTTAATTTGTTGAATTCTTCTTATTTCTCATTTGGAGTGTGTTCTAAAACAATAACCATTTAAGAGCATCCCCATCTTTAAATTTGGCTTTTCTTTAAAAAATTGAAAAAACTCACAAAAATAGTCATTTAACAAGCTCTCTACTCTATTTCAAATTTAACTTTAATCAATAAGGCTCTCCAAATACCAAATGCTAAAAAGTAAAAGTTATTTAGTTTTTTAATCTTATATATTTATTTTCCTTCTCTCACTCATCTACCAAGAACTAAAAAAGAATTAAAAAAGATCAGAAAATAATAATATTTAATTAAAAAAGATGCAGATATAGAGAGTTTGATATTTGGTTCATTTTAAAAGTGACTCTTCAAATTTAACTTTTATTTGAAGAGCTCTATATAGATGCTCTAAAAATGTGAAAAAATAATATCGTGTCTGCCCGTCCCCCTCCCCTTTTTCTAAGCAAATACAAAAATAACACGAATGAACCAAAAACAATTAAGAAAAGGAAAAAAGGAAACTCAACAGAAAAATGAAGGCAACAACTAAGGATGAATGGCAAACACAACACTGGTCAATGAAAATGGTGCACATGTAATGATTGCTTTATTTCAAGAGGAATAATAGATACACAACTTAGAGACACAATTTTGGCCAAACTTTGCTCTTATGTGGTCATCTTTTTTTTTAAACAAAAAAAAAATTATGAGTAATAACATCCTATGTGGTCATTTTTTATTTGGTTTTTTTTTTAGTGGTATTTTTCTTCAGAATAATGACCATTTAAAAAAAATAAAAATAAAAAATGACAAAAAAAAAATGACCACATAGGATGTTAGTACTTCAGAATTTTTTTTTTTTAAAAAAAAATGACCGCATTAAAAATAAAATAAAATTTTTTTAAAAAAAGTTCACGTTTACTGTTCCAAGTTGTAGACTGTAATTTAAAGGCTCGTTGCATTACCAACTAAGGATGCATGGCAAACACAACATTGGCTAATGAAAATGGGGGAATGATTGCTTTATTTAAATACCTTGCCTGGTGGGTCCGCCGTATATTTTTTTTAGTAGCTCACATGAAGACCAGTGACCTCTAGCTAGCAAGTCTATGTAAGTTCTTGTTGTAGTTTCTTCAATCTTCACATTCACAAGTGAAAAATGTATCAGGAAGCCAATATGGCTGCACTTTATGAAGCCTCAAGGGATGGGTGTATAAGCACCTTAACCACATTGATCCAAAGGGATGCACGCATCCTTGATAGAGTTTCACTCACATCCTTTAGTGAGACCCCCTTACACTCATCTACTTTGCCTGGCCACCTTGAATTTAGTAAAATTCTTGTCAGCAAGAAGCCTAAATTTGCAGAAGAGGTAGACCCGTTGGGACAAACCCCTCTTCACTTGGCGTCTGCTGAGGGCCACACTGAGATAGTACAAGCATTGTTGCAAACAAATATAAATGCTTGCTTAGCTCGTGATCAAGATGGGAGAATTCCTCTCCACTTAGCTACAATGAGAGGAAGAATAGAGATCATAGAAAAGTTGATTAAAGCTCGACAAGAGTCCATCTTGATGAATCTCGAAGGAGACAGTGTATTGCACTTGTGTATTCGATATAATCATCTCGATGCTCTGAAGTTGTTAGTGGAATTGACTAATGGTAATGAATCACTCCTCAGCTCCAAAGACCATAATGGCAACTCCATATTGCATTTAGCAGTGATGCTCAAGCAAAAGCAGGTGCGCTAACAATATCAATGGCTACTCTCTTAAAAGAGATTTTTTATTTTTTATTTTTTTCTAAGTTATATATGACATAGAAATTATTTTAGATCTACTTTTTGTATTCCATCCCTTTTTCACTAGTCTGTTTGTATTCATAAAGTAGGACTATATATATATACACAATAAGTTCAAAAAAAAAAAAAAAAATCACGATCCCTTTGTTTGATGCGGTTCTTCTAAAGATCATGCAAACATTAGTAAATAACTCAAGAGAGATCATTCAATGTGGTTCAATTAAATTTAGTTGGAGTTGTTGTACAAGTGCTTTTAGAATTTCTGCTAGTTGTTTGATGAAACAATAGACTATTGACTTTATGCAGGCAATAAAATACATACTTTCATTTTCAAAAATAGGAGAGGCTAATGCCATGAAGAAGATTGGTCTCACAGCTTTAGATGTCTTAGAGGCCTACGTCTATCCAAGAGATGTGAAATGGTTTGAAATCCAAAACATTCTCAAGGAAGCTGGTGTCAGAAGATCAACGAATCGAAATCCTTCCCTATCACCAACACTGAGTAGTAATGGTGTTGATGAAGCACAACCATCTCAATCAAGGTTTAGGGGATGGTGGGAGTGCACTCGTTCATCATTAGTTAAACACTTGACGCACGAGGAAAATTGGATCCAGGAAACACGTGGTATGTTGATGGTAGTAGCTACTGTGATTGCAACCATGGCTTTCCAAGCTGGAATCAGCCCACCAGGGGGTGTTTGGCAAGAAAATAGAACAACACCAATGAGAGGTTTCAATTGTACGGAAGATAATATATGTAAAGCCGGCACAGCTGTTCTTTCTTATAATGATCAGGATCATGATGACTACCAATTGTTCTTATCTTACAATACCGCCTCTTTCTTTGCATCTGTGTCCGTCATACTTTTGGTCATTAGTGGATTTCCTCTTAGGAACAAGTTCTTTATATGGCTTTTGACAGTAGCCTTGACTATCTCCGTCTGTTTCATGACACTTAGCTATCATAGGGCAATCACTTTAGTGACCCCGATGGATATCTCAGGTACATCTGCCACGGTCTGGATTACATTTGCAGACATTTGGCAGGGTGTGATTGCGTTTGTTAGTTTGGTTCTCATAATTCGTCTGCTTTCTTGGATTGACAAGAAATTGCTCGAGTTCATATGCAAGTACTAAAAAACGGGTCAAGCAGAAAACTCGACTAATGTGTAAGAGTAAAATTGTCATGATGAGAATCTGGGCTAGATATTTGGGAATAAAAATCTTATCAATTCATTGATAAGAAAGAAGTTGTTACGGATAGGGTTTGGGTAATCTCATTGTCATCTTTATCGTTGGATTTAGTGATAAGTTCATTAGTCATTGAATTGTATTATGATAATTGGTGATGTTATGTATAAATAAGTGGTTGAACGATGAATAGAGCATGTTGAAAGTCTCCCAATAAATTATAGTCGAATGATGCCTGGCTTCTTCAAAGTACTTAGAATTTTGTCTTAAAAGTTCTTTTGAGTTGATCGTCAATATAGGGTCCATAACAAAAAGTGCTCCCTGGTTTATTCCAAATTTGTATCATTGCCTAGGTATGAAGGCTCAGATGGATCTACTTGAATAAAATGTACAATTAATGGATCTGGTAAGGGTAACAACACTTGATGAAACGTCTCATTGAGTTGATGGTGAAAATATAAACTAGACTCCAAAATACAAATAGAGGTAGGTGAATAGGTGTTTAACAAAAATAATGCGGAATTAAAAATATGGTTAAATACCTTTTTCCTATGTGGTTTAACGACTTTATTTTTACCCACCTTAGTTTCAATTCATATTGCAAATCATACCTCAATTATTGATTAAAATGGAGTTAGCACTCCCAATAAAAAGCTGATACGTGGCAAAAAGAAGTATTAAAATAAAAAAATTAAAAAAATTAAAAAAATAATTAATTAATAAAGAAAAAACTAAAACACCTAAAAAAAAAAAAAAAAAAGCAAAGGGTGGCTGGAGCCACCCCTTTGGTCCAGGGCCAGCTAGGGTGTGGCCGAACCACCCCCAAGGGCCATTGGGGGTGGTTCAGCTACCCCTAAAATGGTTTTTGGGGGTGGCCGAAACTACCCCCATAGGCTTTGGGCAGTGGTGGATCCATAAATTTATCTTAATAGGGACAAAAATAAAATAATAAAATATAATGAAGCAGGCTTCACCAAACAAAATTACGGCATCGTAGCAACCATCAGCAATGAATAAGCACAAAAGAAAAATATTGTGGTAGAATTCCAAAAATGGATTCATATGATTGCGGAAGCATATAGTGTAGTTTCTTTCTCGGCACAAACCCTAAGTAAGCGAAAGAACGAAGCTTTTTAAGCAGTCTTACTTGGTAGAAACAACGGTGAAGGATATCACCTTTATGAGGAAAATATCAGAACCTTCTTCACCGAGAACCTCCAAACTCATAAGAATATAAATGGAAATGGAGATGTTCAAGGAGTTCTAAAAACAAAATAGATATTTATAGATCTGCAGTTTTATTTCTTTCTGTCTTAACAGGGATTATCTTCCGTCATGACAGAAAGGCCAAAATTTAATATTTTGAACCATCCTCGTCATAACCGAAGTTAATCCTCGTTAAGACGCAAAGAATAAAACGACTAAATTTGAATACCCGTCATGACGTGCCATCCAACGAGAAAGTTGAGAGCTTCTTCTGGAGTCCTGTTACGAGCCCATCATGACGTGCCATCTGATGAGAAAACATAAAGCTTTCCTTCAGTGCCATCATGAGCCCGTTCTAATGTGCCATCTGACCAGAAAACATGGAGTCTCCTCCTATGTCCCGACATGAGCCCGTTCTGACGTGCCATCTGACAAGAAGGCAGGGAGCTATCCTTGAGTCCTGTCACATGCCCGTTTTGACGCCCCATCCAATAGGAAATGCTGAGAACTCTATCAAACATCCAATCTTCACCCCGACACTTGGGGAAGAATTAGAAATTACAAACAAATGTTTTGATCATTAAATAAGGCCGAAGGTGCAAGAGGGGTCTCCCTCCAATGCCTAAATCAATACTTCTTAGTAATATATTATCAATGCACAATAATTCAGTCTAAAGTTATACCTAAGGTACATGCCTATTTGTAGCCATGTCAGACGTGGCTAGTGCTTTTTTTTGGGTCGTTATAAATGGTATCATAGCCATCTAGTAACTCCAAATCATGTGGTACTGGAGCACTGCATGATATGGCCCTGATGAGAATATCAGGAATTTAAGAGGAGGAGTTTGTAACACCCTGATCCCATCTTGGGAAGATGAGAAGAAGCCCACATAGAGTGGATTGTTTATAAATATGGAAAAGCCCTTTCTAAGTGGTATGATATTGTCTGCTTTAAGCCAAACCCACATGGTTTTATTATTGGGTTTACTCTCAAAATGCCTCATACCATTTAGAAATAGTATATTTCATATAAACACATCATCTTTTTCATGCCCGGGCAAAATGGGACGTCACAATCACCCCCTCTTAGGATCCAGCATCCTCGCCGGCGACCCTCATGGTATCAAAGTCATAGCTTGGCCTGAGATGGGCGGAGCAGGGGTGTTACAAGCCTATGAGGGTCGCCAACGAGGACGCTGGATCCTAAGACGTGGTGATTGTGACGTCCCACATTACTTGGACATGAAAAAGATAATGTGTTTATATAGAATATTTTCTTTCTAAATGGTATGAGGCCTTTTAGTGGTAAATCCAATAATAAAACCATGCGGGTTTGGTCCAAAGCGGACAATATTATACGACTTGGAAAATGGTTGTTACACATGGTATCAGAGCCATAGCCTAGCCTGAGATAGGGGGAAGCATGCACAAGCCCATGAGGGTTGCCAGCGAGGATACTGTGTTCTAAAAGGGAGTGATTATGACGTCTCACATTACCTGGGCATAGAAAAAATGATGTGTTTATATGAAATATACTCTCTCTAAATAGTATGAGGCCTTTTGGGGGCAAACCCAATAATAAAACCATGCAGGCTTGGCCCAAAGTGAACAATATCATACTACTTAGAGCAGGAGTGTTACACTTCTACTCCAATTTAGCTTAGAATAGATATCTTATCCGGATTTCATGGGTTAAGATTAGTCCCCATTAATATTCAGGGAATGAGACCCAACTATACCATCCTTTATTCCTTCCGGGATGAAGTGGTTACCTAACTCCCAGGGAGATACCTGCCCTGGGTTTGTATGTAGCAGGTGAGTTTTGGCCCTAGGGTATATCCAGTCCTGAGGCCCAATCTATCTGTTTCTTGTCATATTCTCCCAAGACAATTCCATTCCTGGAGTGAACGTTCTCCGCGTCCTCCTAGTATACTCCAATCATGGGGCCTTGGTATATGGGCCTTGGATTGGTAGCTCTTCATGGGACGATGTTCATATTGAGGCTCCTTAATCTTCTAATAGGACCGTTGAGTGGGATTATTCCCAATATTTTCCATTTTGTAATTTATCAAGAATAACAGTAGCGACATGTGACTATTGCAAATAATGCATTTATTCAGTTGGATCGTTAAAAAAATATCATCATTTTATTTTATTTTATTTTTTTTTTTTTTTTTTTTACTTGTAATACTTTGCATTTTCACGAAGGTGAGAAGGCGATGGCTGGCCTCTAGAGCACTATGTTGTGTCAATGAAAGAGTCTCCCAAAGAAATTGTCCAAGAAATTGTCTCTCTCTACCTGATTGACGCTTGTCCCCTAAAGACAGTCAGGATCTCTCTTTCGAGAGGCAAAACCATACCCAATTCAAGTGAGATGGATAGGAACAACTACATCTTTTATATTAGATTTTACAGGTATAATAGTGTATATGTTATGGATCGGAATCCCCAGTAATAGCTAGGGAATTGCCCTTCAACTTTTTTAAAAATCTTGACTATTGATTCACATTCAATGATCTAAAATCCGCCACCTGTCCACTAATTAAAAAATTAATATTTAAATTTTTAAATTTTAAAAAGTATATATATAAAACAAAATGATAAAAAAGTAAAAAAATAAAAATAAAAATATATGGGGTGGCCGGCCACCCCACCTAAGACATGGGGGTGGCTTTCGGCCACCCCAAGGGCCGGTTGGGGGTGGCCAAAGCCACCCCCATGGCCTTAGGGGGTGACCGAACCACCCCCTATGGCGAAATGGGGTGGTTGGCCACCTCCTAGGGCCAAACCCAAAAATTTGGAATTTTTTGGTTTGGTCAAATTTTTGGGTTTGGCACCATGGGGGTGACCGAAATCCACCTGCAAGGACCATGGAGCCACCCCCCAACCTGCCCTTGGGGGTGGCTTTCGGCCACCCCATATATATATATATATATATATATATATATATATATATATCATTTTGTTTTATTTTTATTTTTAAAAAAATAAATAGTAAAATATATTTTTTTTTTTTAATGAATGGACATTTGGCAGATTGTAGACCATTGGATGAGAATCAACGGTCAAGATTTAAAAAAATAAAATTAAAAAATAAAAAATAAAGGGCAATTCCCAAGCAATCCGATCCATATGTTATAGGGTAATGTCACGGTCTTGACATTCAATTAAGGATTAAATATATAATTGATACATGTGGTTTTTTGTTTTTTTGTTTTTTTTTTATGAGAAAGTTATTTGAATTTTAAAACGGATAAAAATTTGATACTTATTTTTTACGAATTTATTAATTTGATACTTTAGTTTAAAACTTTAACGAAATTTTTCCAAATGTGGGAGAGAACCCGTATTATAACCAAAGATGCTCAAGATTTGTTTCTTTCACTCTCTGATAATTGATATAGTCTTATCCGAAAATATTAAAACATTAAGAAATTCTGAGAATAACTATTAATTATTTGGGAATAACTATTCTCCCAAAATGAAGAATAGTATTCCTCTAAAAAAATTAGGAAATAGGTATTTCCACAAGAATTGAATAGTTCTAATCATAATATCCTAAAAGATCTTTCTCCTTTTTTTTTGGCACAAAAAAATAAAAACATTTGTATTGGTCGTCTCTCCTATGGGTGGTCAACACTCTAATTGAACCTTCAAGGATGGTCAGCCATTGCCTAGCCCCGCCACCACCAGGGATCGTGTTGAGGACCAAGGCCCTAAGCTCACACGCACCACCTTCTTGTTTAGCGGTGAAGGTCTCACAATCAATGATCGTTAAAATATTAATCAAACACAACTATGCATACAGATATAAATTCACATTGCAACACAATGAGCTACAACAGACGATCCAATTAGGAAATCATAATTGGAAATTAGGAAATCATAAAAATCTCAAAAAAGCAGAGAAGTCAATAGATAGAAAGTTTAAACATACATCAGCAACTCAAGACTCTTATTTTATGCGAGAGGTGGTGCCTCAGGTGGAATATGATGCTATGGAATGTTTGAAGATGGGGCAGGCGGCGGGCTTTGCTGTGATCTGTCAAGTAGTATTTTTCTCAGGTCCATACCTACAAAAGCCCATAACCAAACATTGGTGAGGCACAAACCAATTAAGCAGTCCTCGTAATGACATAAAAATGATTACAATGTTAATAACATTTAAAGTGTTATGAATATTATGTATCAAATTTGGATTGGAATCCATAAAAAATTAAAAATTAAGAAAGTGTATGATACGTGAAATGACTATTACATTAGGAAATGAATAGCTAATATTCATAGGATATTAGGAATAGAAGAATGTTAAAGTGTATGATACTATATTCATAGGATATTAGGAATAGAAGAATGTTGAATGCAATATCTATTTATATTATTTCCAATCGATAATAGCTTTTATAAGGTCTTGGCACAAATTAAGACATTAGTGTTTTTTCGTAAGAGGTTGACACCACAGCTTAAAACAAGAAAACTAAAGAGAAACAAAACACCATATACACCAAATTTACACCTTAAAAAAGAATTTATCGACCTTTTACATTAACCGCCCATCATGCTACCGTCGTGCCGGTAAGTTCTCTCTCCAGGAGAGGAGCAAATATGCTCTCTTTTTTGTATGATTTACCGATTAGGCCGGATTTGCCCGATTTTCAGGGCCACATTTGTGTTTGAGCACAAAAGAAAACATCCACCCAAACCCGCCAAACCCAAATCGCATGAACCCACCCTTGTGAAGCCCAATTTGTTTCCTTCATCCAAGCTTATGAGTTCCGCAACAATGCCAAAGAAAGACCATGTTCTTTGACCAACCCAACCACCGATACATGAACACACAACTTCGCGATCTCCTCAATTTTGTGTTACCCATGCCCATCGCTACAAACATAGACCAAAATTGCCATGGAGTTCTGCTTGATGAAATGAAGACGGTGGCCTGAACCTAATGGATGATCCCAGAAAGAGAGAGCTAGGGACGGAGATAAGGGAAAACTTACCAACATGGCGGTGGCGTCTGGCTAGTCGGTGACATCCGGCATCTAGCTTCTAGCTGGGCGGCAACCTAATGGGTAATTAACGTAAAAGGTAGATGAAGAGTTTTTTTACTGTGTAAATTTGGTATGATCCAGTATTTTGTTCCCATTTAGTTTTTTGTTTTTTCCAAGCCGAGTTGAAATGCACAGAGGTCTTGATTTGATTTGTACAAAGAGCTTAAATAAGTTATTCTGACCTTAAAAGAAGTTATTCTCCAGTCAATTTGACGAAAACATTAAGTTTTCACTGGAATTAGACAAAAATTACTAAAACACACGCACTTTTTTAAAAATATATATATAAAAAAAAATAGACTCCATTTGTTTAAAAAAGTGAAACTTAAACCGCAAATTCTGACAACTGGCTGCTAAAAGATTCCAGCGACCAGAGGTGGATTCTAATTAAATATCTTCAAGACTAAAAATTAACCAATTTATGGAATAATTATATCATTCCATGAGTTTAATTCTTGTCTCAAAGGTAATTCAATCGGTTGGGATCACGCCTAATGAAGCGGAGGTCATTAATTCAAATCCTTATCTTCCCTCTTATGCGGACATGTCAAAAAAAAAAACAAAAAAACAAAAACAAAAACAAGAACAAAAACAAATTAAGTTCAATATACTACCCAGAATCATTGTGTCCAATTGAGATTGGATTTTAATTATGACCAAACCTATTGGCAGACGTACGTATATTCCCCAGCAACACTAAATTTGAGACAAAAGAAAAGGAAAAGCATATGAAGCGTTTTTAGGGAATAGTGATAAATACCATCTCATATGGTAGGAAAAAATAATAATAATAATAATAACAAAGCCGGGTTTAAATCCATTGCTTACATCCCATGCATATCAGAAATCAACAAGATACGATCTAATTACGTTTATGGGAGAAAAAAGAATAAAAGATAAAGGAAAAAATGGTTGGGCTTCCAATATTTACTGCAGCGAAAAAATAGAGGAAACGAACCTGCATGAACCTGAGAAAGCTGAAAGGTAAACATGGAGGCGATGAATACGATGAGAATGAGAGGACGAAATAAGGCAGAGAAACCATCCATGGATCTTTATGATTAAACCAAGACCTTTATTGATACCTTCAATATATTGCCTCATTTTAAACAAATAGGGCAGTGAGCGGAAGTGATCAACTTGACCAGAAAAAAAATAAAATAAAAAATTACTTTTTTTAAAAAAAAAAGGAAAAAAAAAATAGTGATGAGTCTGGAAAGAGAGTCATTTGACCCACATAATCATAATCATTGATGAATATTTGTTATCAAAATGGATTCATATCTAACCCATTAACTCCGTCGAGACTAATGGGCATGAATGACGCGAATTAAAAGCCGCGTAGTGGAATTCTACGCAAGACCACAAACTTGAATCAAATATATCAATGTCTAAGTCAACAGGGTGAAGACCCAATTAGGTGGCATGATTGAATATTGACGCCAATGATAGCTAAAGCTTCTCAACACATCAATGTGTCATGCCAAATCCATATCAAACAAAACCAGATTACCAACTCTAATTGATAGAAGACCAAAACGTATCCACAAAACATGAAGCAATATCCAAATTCAAGCCAAAATTCAGCAACAAAAGCATGTCAAATTTCTTTAACATAACAATCTAGCTAATAGAACACATACCACAATAGCACAGTTTTCCCATCCCCAACCGAAATCTCCTCAACAAGATCTGCAGATCTTAGACATTAGCTAGGTCTTCAGCAGGACCCCTTATTGACTTGCATATGAAATTGCCCAACTTCTTCACCATCCAAGAGAGTGGGGCAATTATGTGAATCAAATCAACAATCACAGCCACTCCAATCAAAATAAATATTGATATTTTGGCCAGCGAGTTAGGATTGACGCGATAGTGAAGTACGTGTAAATAGGTAACTTCATTCGGTGTCACCAAACTCAGTGCCTGCATATAGGCAAGTACCAAGCTCGCGATGGACAAAGACATGGAATATGTCAAAAACCATATAAAGAACTTGCTTGTAAGAGGAAATCCACTAATGACCAAAAATAAGACGCACACGGATGCAATGAAAGAGATGGTATTGAAAGATAAGAAGACTTGGTAGTCATCTGGATAGAAATAAGCTAAAACTGATGTGCCGACTTTGTGTTTTTCTTGCCAAACACCACCTGGTGGGCTGATCCCAGCTTGGAAGGTCACGGTTGCAATCACAGTAGCCACTAACATCAATGTGCCACGTGTTTCCTCGACCCAATTTCCCTGCCGCTTTAAGTGTTTAACTAAAAACAAAGGAACGTATTCCCACCATCTCTTAAATCTTGATCGAGATCGGTGTCCGGATTGCAGTGGTTGTGCTTCATCAACACCAATTCCACTCGGTGTTGGTGGTAGGAAAGAATTTAGATCTGTTGATCTTCTAACACCAGCTTCCTTTAAAATGTTTTGGATTTCAAAACATTTAAAATCTCTTGGACAAACCTCTAAGACATCTAAAGCTGTGTAACCAATCCTGTTTGTAGCATTAACCTCTCTTTTTATTTGCGGTACTGAAAGTAAGTATTTTATAGCCTGTACAAAGACAACATTTTATTGTTTCATCCAAAAACTACCAGAAACTCCATGAGCACTTCCGCCAAATAAATGTAATTCAGCCCCAAATAAATGTAATTCAACCACATTGAATGATCCTGCTTGGAATAGTTTCTAGTATTTGCATGATCTTTTGGAGAATCGTATGAAAAGAAGGGATCTTTCCATTTTAGGTGCACATGTATGAAAATATTGTGATTCTTCCTTTATTTTTTTTTTACTTGTTCTACGAATATATCTTCTTCAAATATAAAAATTTGGTCATACTTTATGAACACAAGCAAACTTACGAAAAGGGAAGGAAAAACAAGAAGGAGATCTCAAATAATTTCATACACCTGGATAGAGTGCTACTTTATATATATATCACTAGAGAAAGAAATATGTCTTCTAAAAGACTAGCCATAGATATTGTTAACGCACCTTCGTTTGCTTGAGCATCACAGCTAAATGTAATATAGAGTTGCCATCATGGTCTTTGGAGTTGAGGAATTCATCGCAATTAGACGATTCCACTAGCAATTTAAGAGCATGTAGATGATTATATCGAACACACAAGTGCAAAACACTATCTCCATTGAGCCTCACCCGGATGGACTCTTGCCAAGCAATAATCAACTCTTTTATGATTTCTGTTCTTCCTCTCATTGCGGCTAAGTGGAGAGGAATTCTCTCATCTTGATCAATAGCCAAGCAAACATTTCCATTTGCTTGCAACAATGCTTTTACTATCTCGGTGTGGCCCTCAGCTGAAGCCAAGTGAAGAGGGGTTCGTCCCAGCGAGTCTACTTCTTCCGCAAGTTTAGGTTTCTTGCTGACAAGAACTCTACTAAATTCAAGGTGGCCAAGCAAGGCTGTAATGTGTAAGGGGGTCTCACTAAAGGATGTGAGTGAAACTTTATTAAGAATAAGTGGATCCCTTTGGATCAAGGTGTTCAAGGTGTTTACACACCCATTGAGAGAGGCTTGATAGAGTGCAATCATATTCTCTTCTTCAACATGCAATATTCTATCCATCCTTCACTTGTAAATGTGAAGAATGAAGAAACTTCAACAAGAATTTATATACTTACTACTTACTAGAACTGATGACCAATAAAAAAGGGAAAGCCCCGCGATCTTTCCTCCCTTGATAACACAATTTCATTCTTATTCAACATAAGAAAGAAGAAGAACATCTGAAAATATATGGCCGACCCTTGGACGGCTGGTTCATGGGAAACTGCGAGGATGCAGCTGCTTGTGTTTAAGTAAATGTCTCTCTCAGAGGAGGGTGTGAATTGGTTGTTGAAATAACGCCGCCCCTTCATATGATAAGACGACTGGATTGCCAAATCTCCTTCTCTTATCTAAATTATGTGTTCAAAATACTCACCACAAAAGTATTTATCAAACACAGCCCACGCGTAGAGATGCTTGATGGCCGGGGTGATTTATCCTCTTTTGAACTTTGATTATTGTTGACTTTTAATTCTATGAATTGATGAATAATTGTTAATGGATTCATATCTATTTACCCATGAACTCCTATGAAACTAATTTATATCTATAGATTTGGGCATGACGTGAAAGCCACGTTGAGGAATTCATGACCCGTGCTAGATGTGGGTTCATGAAATTTGGGAAACTAAAGACAAGGTCTTATTCTTTGAAGACTTGCGTTCCCTTGGTTTGCATAATAGATTCTTGGAATCAAATGACTAGAAAAGTCAAAAAATTATGGGGTCCGACGGTAAGACTTGTGGAAAGCAATTTCCTCGAACTTTCATTCATAACTCCGCTGCTACTTCTTCTTCTTCTATTTTGTTTTTTGTTTTTTAATAGAAATTTCTTTCAAACGAATCTGAAAAAAAATATTCTTCACTTCATTTGAAATAGTGTCAAGTGTCTATAAACATTTAAAACGTTAGTCTAATTTCTAAAGTCATTAATAGCAATTTATTAACTTAGACTAACACTTTAAATATTTATAAACACTTAACACTATTTTAAATGGCTTAGAAAATATTTCCTTAGATTGATTTGAAGCAACTTTCTGTTCTTTTAAAAGACTACGAAGTCAGGCAAGGCCATGACTCTAGCCCCAAGTCTTAAATAGGTAAACATAATTAAGTATGTTTTAGTATACATTTTTGGACTAAAAAATTTTAGTTTGGGCCGGTTCGGCCCTTTGGCTCCTTGTCCACAAACAAACGTGAACCCATATGGCCTATAAACAAATAATAGGTGTCTTGCTATCAGGCTGCCAAGAGTCAGATAAGTGTCTGCCAAAGTTTGATGTGACTTTATTAAAAATAAATAAATAAATTTGTAAAAAATTCTCTTTTCCTAGTCCTACTAGATTTTGTTATTATTAATTTTTTTTTTTTGTTAAATTTTTGTGAGTTAATATTTAATTTCTAATGCCTCAAAATTTATTTTTGGATTTAAAACTAAAACCTAGGGGTGGAAGGTTAACCCTTTAAAGATGGTATCACTTAAAATTGATTTTATCATTCTAAATTTAGTGTTAATACCTCAAATTTAGTGTTAATATACCTCAAATTTGAATTTTCCTTTAATATCTCCCTTCTTCAATTTTTTTTTTTTTTTTTTTTTGTTAAAAAAAAAAAAGGAGGTGAGACCCTTGAGGCAGCCGGAAACCTCAATTCAAAAAATAGTCTCATATGGATCAGTTTTTCCCTCCCACAAGTAATGTTGTCTTATCATTTATTATGCTTCTGTTGTCCCTCAAATGGACTTCACAGCTTGGATTTATTTAAATAAATTCAAGGCCAAAAACTTGTCTCGTCAAAAGACAAAAAGGTTGAGAAAAATGCAGCAAAAGTTAACAAAAAAAAATAATAAAAAAATAAAGAATAGAAAAAGAAAAGGCAAAGAATGAATAGGAAAAGTACAAAGCAATTATTTGAAGAAAAAGGAAGAACGTTTTTGTCATTCTTACTTCCATCTTTTTCTTTGCCGCCTTTTTTTTTTCCGAGTAAAATTGAGAAACTTTCATTGAGAAGAATCAAGACAGAGTAAGTGCTCTGTGGGAACAATCACAACAGTGCGTTCATCTCTGAGTCTACAATCAAATCGATACAGGAAGGGGTCACTTCCACCCAAGATTTACAATGTCAAAGAAATGCCCATGGGCCTCCTGGTGCAGAAAATAGGAGAGAGATATAGACCTCAACCGGATACAAGCTGCAGATATATGTCTTGCAACTGCTGGAGAAAATATTTCTCTTTGGCTGCATTGTATTTAGTTATACTACTTTTTTCTTTATTACCGGTGACAAAAATAGCCACCTCGAGGAAGTTTTGGACAGAAAGTAATAAGTATTGGATTCCAAATAATATGAATGATAAATTGATTGATTCCTTCAATAAAACAATATATGAAAAATATGGTACAATTTTAGAATTACTATGCTTTGGACAAAGGCAACATTACGTTTGACGAAATCATTATGTTTTCACTGAAATTAAACAAAAATTACTAAAACACACATTTTTCTTTTAAATAAATAAATAAAATTGAGACTCCGTTTGTTTAAGAAGGTGAAACTTCAACCGCAAATTTTGGCAACAATCGGCAGAAAGATTCCAGCTAACTCCGGCAACCAGAAGTGGATTCCAACTAAATAGCTTCAAGACTAAAAATTAACCAATTGATGGAATAATGATATCATTCCATGAGTTTAATTTTTGTCTCAAACCTACGCTTAAAGTTCAACATACTACTCGAATAATTGTTGGATCCAATTGAGATTGGATTTTAATTATGACCAAACCTATTGGCAGACGTATATTCGCCAGCAACGCTAAATTTGAGCCAAAAGAAAAGGTAAAGCATATGAAGCGTTTTTAGGGAATAAAGTGATAAAAACCAATACCATCTCATGATATGGTAGGAAAAAAAAAAATTAACAAAACCGGGTTTAAATGCACTGTTTACATCCCATGCATATCACAAATCAACAAGATAAAGCAAAAAATGGTGAAAGTTTCAATTACTGCTGTGAAAATTAGAGGAAACGAACCTGCATGAACCTGATAAAGCTGCATGGTAAAGATGGAGGCGATGAATACGATGAGAATGAGAGGACGAAATAAGGCAGAGAAACCCATGGATCTTTATCTTCTTCTTTTGGATGAAACCACCACCTTCATTGATGCCTTCAATATATAGCCTCATTTTAAATAAATAGGGGCAGTGAGTGAAAGTGATCAACTTTGATTCTTACATAAACTTTTTGACTTTTAATTCCAGGAATTGATGAATATTTGTTACAAAAATGGATTCATATCTAAACCATTAACTCCGTCGAGACTAATGGGCATGAATGACGCGAAAGCCGCGTAGTGGAATTCTACGCAAGACCACAAACTTGAATCAAACATATCAATGTCTAAGTCAAAAGGGAGAAGACCCAATTAAGTGGCATGATTGAATATTGACGCCAATGATAGAGCTTCTCAACACATCAATGTCTCATGCCAAAACCATATCAAACAAAACCAGATTACCAACTCTAATTGGTTGACGACCAAAACGTACCCACAAAACATGAAGCAATATCCAAATTCAAGCCAAAATTCAGCAACAAAAGCATGCCAAAATTGTTTAACATAACAATCTTGCTAATAGAACACATACCACTTGGCACAATTTTCCCATGCACAATTTTTCTGCCGCTTCCAATGTTTTGCTAATAATGAACGAACGTATCCCCGCCATCTCTTAAAACTTGATTGAGCTGGCTGTCCGGATTACAGTGGTTGTGCTTCATCAACACCAATGCCACTCGGTGTCAGTGTCAGTGGCTGGGAAGAATTTAGATCTGTTGATCTTCTAACACCGGCTTCTTTTAAAATGTTTTGGATTTCAAAACATTTAAAATCTCGTAGACAGATCTCTAAGACATCCAAAGCTATGTAACCAATCATGTTCGTGACATTAGCCACTCTTTTTATTTTCGGTACTAAAAGTAAATATTTTATGGCCTGCATAGAGACAATATTCTACTGTTTCATCCATAAATTACCAGAAACCCCAAAAGCACTTCCACAAAACTGCTCCAAATAAATTTAATTCAACCACGCACATTCATTTAGCTATGATGCTTGTTAATACAAAATATCTCCTAAAACCCAAACCAAAAGGCCCACTTCGAATAAGAGGCCCACGGCTCACCATGATACCAAGGCACTAAGCCCAAGATCCAGCAAATCATGACACGATCGCCTGATCGTGTTAGATCCGCACTCAAGCATGCAGTTACGCCCCATATCAAAATGGTTGCATGCCAAATTACGTAAACCCTATAATCAAGGGAGCATGATCACTCTCCAAACAATCAAATCTGGGAGTTACAACCAAAATCAGAGAGCAACCAACCAAATCTCTCCTAAAAGGAGTCTAGGTACACGATGACTTATCCATTCAATCTCCCAAATGATCTTAAAGATGATCTTCTATTGGAACCACTCCCACGTATCAATGGACGTCGAATAAGAGTCTAGGATTCTTCCACTCACTCATAGCCTCTATAAAAAGAGGAGCCACCTACGATACAAATAAATACTCAATTCTACTCTTATCATTCTCAATTATTATTATTTCTTATTATCTATCTTACTCAAATTCTCACTCAGGCATCAGAGGTGGCACGACTACCACACCCTCCACTTCGTGGTCTGTCACTAGTGATACATTTTTTCATTCTTAGCAGGCTTTGAAATCAAATTGCTACTAGGGTTGACAACCGTCTCAACAGTTGGTGCCGTCTATGGGAACGACGATCATCTAACGATTCAAAGTTCAATGTTGTGCCAAATACTACCTAAATTAATAGATAATATTTAGTACATTTTACTCGTAAGTGCACAAGATCAAACGATAGTACAGTGCAGCAAGTACGAGATTGATCCCACGAAGATTGTTGATTTTATTTAGAATTGATTAAAAATATCAAGTTGTCACTAAATTGATATTGTGAAAAAGAAATAAAAAGATATAAAGATAAAGTAAAGGTAGGGCTTTGATATCTACCACTAATTATACTCAAATAATATAACAATATGCCAATGATCCAATCATATTATGTATACCTAATGTTTGTCAACCTAAGGGCATGGGTGTATACTCCTTAAGCTATTGATTTTCCTAAGCAACGAGTTAGGCATGAGTGTATACTCTAACTCTTTTATTTCTTAAAAGATTTAGCATATATGTATACTAAGTTGTTCTTTAAGAAAGCATAAATTTATGAAAATCGACAAACACACTCAACCTAGGACATGAGTGTATACTCCCAGTTTTTTATGTTGATTAACTCAAGAATCCGGTGTGGATTTCTTTTGTTACTCTTATTAGACCCAGGACTCGGTGATCCAAATTAATTTAATTAACTAATTCATACCACATGCATATAATGTTCAGTCACATACATATGAGGAATTCAAGAAAACATGAATTAATCAAGTTAAGCCCTCCTTAAGAGTAGTTACACATAATTAAAATAAAACTAAAAAGAAAAGGTAAAGAAAGAACCGAAAACCGCTCCAAGAAGTAGGCTCCAATTCCTCTCCCCAAAGTTGTCTCCTTAAATTTTCTTCTGAATTGTGAGGCTTAGAGGTCTATTTATAGGGCTTAGGAGAGTCCTAGAAGCCCTAGTAATCCTAGGAAATTCGGAGATTTAAGTCCTAGTCCAACTAGGATAAAGAAAACCTAAGTCCAAATCGGAATAGGATTCGTCTAGAATTGCGTTCCTATCTTACGGGGTGATTTTTTCATAGCGGCGCTCCGAATTAGGAACATTCTATATCACAATGATTTGTATCATTTTAAGTTAGCTTTCCAATGCCGCTTAAATCACCTCAATTGGATATTTGAGCTAAAAGTTATGGTAAAAATACCGAGAAGTGTGCAGAATCCAATTTTTTAAGTCAATCCGATTTTGACTCTAATTTGAGAAATTTCGATTTAATCATTTCCTTTATTTAATTAAACTTAACCATGATTGGTTAAGCTTAATCATATCTTCTAGGTCTTCCCAATTTGTCCTTTAAGCTTGGAACTTTTTCGGAAACGCTTTATTTTCTTCCAAAAACCTATAGAACAAAGAAAATACAAAAATGAAGTAAAATAGCACAAATTAATAATACTAAAAAATTAACACATATAAGTTTAAGGACAAAAATATGAATACTTTGGCACTTAACATTCAAACAGGACAAAAGTCATGAATGGTATCCACGAGATCTCAAGGCCAAACCGAAAACACAGCCAACATGACCAACTTTCCTCCCCTATCAGAGAACGTCAATCTACATGATGCTGGCAACTACGAAACTGAAGAGACTCCCGCCGAGTCCCCTATCTTTGGTCCACACCTGCCAGATAGCAGGCATCTGAGGACCTAAAAGGTCCAGAACGAGCACATGATGGAAACCTTGCTGCAGAGAAGCTACAAGAACCCGAATTCGGAGAAGGACTCGACGAGTGCTGGGTTACAACTGGGAACGTCCAGTGGATCAACGTGCCACCGGTAACCAAAGACATTGGTTCAGCAGATGCGCATATAGACACCATCCAAGCTACGCTGGATAGCCTAACTTAGCGATTGAATGGCTCCCGCTCCATAAGTCACGACTTCCTGGCGACGAACCTGTCATTCACCTAGAAGATCGTAGAGGTTGATTTACCCGAGAAGTTCAAGTTGCCGCACATGGACCGTTACGATGGAAGCCAGGATCCAGTGAACCATCTCGAAACCTACAAAGCTCACATGACCCTTTATGCGAAAGACAAGTTTGGAAAGAAAATACACGAGAACACACATCAATCACACATGTACACAAAGAGTTTACGTGGTTAAGCCCAAAACCTGGCCTACGTCCCCCAACAAGAGAGTTCCACTATGAGCAAATTATTACAACTCACAGTACATGCCTATACCACTCAAATACATTTTGCCCTATAGAAAAGCCCCACACACTCCTCTCAATGCAATAAGTGATAATTAAGTTAAAGGACAAAAACACTCACTCTCTTGCACATCCCTAGCTCTCTTCTTTGTTACTCGCTAAAAGAAAAAACTCTCTTCTTGGGATTACTTATGTGGAGCTACTGCCCCCTTCACCACAATAGCCGAATGGCTATATATAAGCAAAGCTCACAATTCTCTTCTAAACATAGCCTACAATTGTTGACAATATGGCTTGCACTTATTGTTCCTTTTATCAAAGCTTCTAGAGGGATGAAGACTAATACAACCAATTAGCCTCAATTGTCGACAATCTCCTAGAGAAAAGTATAGCATGCCAATTTTTCTCCAACCACCCTCTTTTGACTTTGAAATACAAGTCACAACCAACAGTAACAACGTTGAGATTTTGAAATGGAGAGAATCTGTTTCCTTAATGTAACATTGGAAAAACCGCTGCTATTGATTAGAAATAACGAGTGGAAGGCAACAAAATAAAACAGAAATATTTTAGTAGTGGTTTATTTAAAAAGCCGCTGATATATAGAGTTATAGAGATTTCTAAATAAATAAACATAAAAGAAAATAGAAAAATGTGGAGATTGAGAAAGATCCCAGAAAGCACGCCACAAATTAACAGCGAATAACAAGTTTTGAGAGTGCCCAATTAAGTTTTCACACAAGATTCCATTCACTTGTGCATTTGAGTGCTTTGCCTATCTTAACTTCCATCGTTTCTTGCTTCATTCCTTCAATTCCTACCAAGAAAACCATGAAAGAGTTGATTGTTTCTTCAATGAAGAAAGTGGGAGAGCTCCTTGTCTCTTCCTTCATTCAGTCGCTGTGTGATCAACTGATGGCTTCCGAGTTTCTGGACTTTGTACGCAGAGCGGGCCTTCAAGAAAATCTGAAAAAGTGGACGATGAAGCTGGCAACAATTCAGTCAATGCTCGATGATGTGGAGGAGAAGCAACATACTGAGAGGGCTGTGAAAGAGTGGTTGAATCATTTGAGACACTTGGCTTACGATGTGGACGACATAGTGGATGAGCTCACCACTTATGCATCCACTGCTCAAAGTCAGGCTCGCCCAACTAAGGTACCAAAACTCACCTCAGCTGCTTGGGTTACTCCTTTTACTCCAAGTTATGTTAAGATTAATAGTATGTTGGGGTCAAAGATAAAGGAGGCCACAGATCGATTCAATGAAATTGCGTCTCGAAAAGATCAACTGCCTTTGAAAGAAACTACCGATGGAAGGTCACATAGGAAAACAGGAGTGCTGGCGCCAACTTCTGTAATGACTGATGCTCATGTTTATGGTAGGGAAAAAGATAAAGAGGCTATACTTGAATTGTTGCTTGGTGAAAAATGTTGTGATGCTGGAGTATCTGTGATTCCTATATTTGGCATGGGAGGTATAGGAAAAACAACTCTAGCTCAACTTGTATACAATGATGAAATGGTGCAAAGCTCTTTTGAAGTTAGAGCATGGACTTGTGTTTTTGAAGACTTTGATGCTGTTAGAGTGACTAAAGCAATTCTGAAATCTGTCACCTTTGCAAGCCGTGACAACACTGATTCGAATTTGTTACAAGTACTAACAGGGAAGGACGAAAATGATCTGGATTTGTTGCAAGTCAAACTACAGGAGAAATTGAAAGGCAAGAAGTTTCTAATAGTTCTCGATGATCTTTTGGAATGAGAAATACCATGATTGGACTATCCTACGTGCTCCTTTCCTAGCAGGGGCTTCAGGAAGTACAATTGTCGTCACAACTCGCAATGAGGGAGTTTCATCAATGACGGGTACCGTTCAAGCCTATCGTTTGCAAGTGTTGTCAAATGATGCTTGTTTGTTTGTATTTACCCAACATGCATTGGGGGCAAGCAACTTCGATGAACATCCAAACCTTCAAGATATTGGTGAAAAAATCGTTGAAAGATGTAAAGGCTTGCCTTTAGCAGCAAGGACCCTCGGAGGCCTCTTGCGCACTACACGGGACCGTGATGAGTGGGAGGAAGTACTTACGAGCAAGATATGGAATATACCAGATGAGAGAAGTGGAATTGTTCCAGCTCTTATGTTAAGCTACGACCATCTCCCTTCACATTTAAAAAGGTGTTTTATGTATTGTTCAATACTCCCCAAGGACTATGAATTTGAAGAAAAGTAGTTGGTTCTGTTATGGATGGCAGAAGGTTTAATTCAGCCACGAGAGGGTGACAAGGAAATGGAAGATTTGGGTAGCAAGTATTTTCGTGATCTGTTGGCAAGGTCCTTTTTCCAACAATCAAGCAACGATAGATCACAATTTCTGATGCATGACCTCATCAACGATTTGGCCCAATGGGTTGCGGGAGATATATGCTTTAGAATGGAGGATCAAATCAAGGGTAGTAATGGAAGGAGACTTCCTGAAAAGGCTCGGCACTCTTCTTACTTGGGTCGGAGATACGATGTCGCTAAAAAGTTTGAGTCTTTTTTTGAACTCACATATCTTCGTACCTTCCTCCCACTTCCACGTCCCTGGGAAAGTTATTTGACTCAAAATGTTCCTCATCAATTGTTGCCGAAATTACTATATTTAAGAGTGCTCTCTTTTAGTGGGTACCGCATAGTTGAGCTACCGGATTCAATTGGTGATTTGAAGCATCTACGGTACCTTGACCTTTCTTACACTTTAATTAGAGGCTTGCCTGAATCAACAACCACTCTTTACAACTTACAAACATTGATATTGAAGAAATGTCGTTTACTAAAGGAATTGCCTTCGAAGTTGGGGAACTTGGTCAGCTTGCGCCATCTCAACATTCTAAATGCAAACAAGCTGGAAGGAATGCCTCTTCAAATAGGTAAATTAACTCATCTCCGAACATTATCTAATCTAATTGTTGGAAAAGGCAATTGCTTCGTGTTAAGAGAGCTAGGTTCCTTGTTGCATCTTCGAGGGACACTCATCATCTCACAATTGGAGAATGCAACTGAACCCAAGGATGCAAGCAACGCTAAGTTAATCGAAAAGCCCGATCTTGCTGCATTGTGCTTGGAATGGAGTGCCAAAGTGAATGATTTACAAGACCGAACAAGTGAGTTAGACATACTTAACATGTTACAACCTCACAAGGCTTTGAACAAGCTCACTATTAGGTGCTATGGCGGAACAAAATTTCCAACTTGGTTTAGAGGTCATTCATTTCCTCATATGGTGTTGCTAAGGATTGAAAAGTGTAAAAAGTGCACATCATTGCCACCAATCGGCCAACTACCATCACTCAAACACCTTTTCATTAGCGGCATGGAGAGTGTGAAGAATATTGGTTTTGAGTTTTATGGGGAAGGTTTGTCACAACCTTTTAGATCCTTGGTGACTTTATGTTTCCAAGATATGGCAGAATGGGAGAAATGGAGCCTCAAAGAAGAGTTTCCACACCTGCGTGAGCTTTCAATTAGAAATTGTCCTATGCTATTGGAGAAGTTACCAAACCATTTTCCTTCACTAGGAAAAGTTGTAATAGAAAGATGTCAAAAATTGGTGGTTTCAATTTCAAGCTTTCCGGAGCTTTGCCAACTACAAATTGAGGAATTGACAGGGGTGGTACGCAGAAAATGGACGAGGATGATCTTGCGAGAATATGGTCTTGCGAGAATATGCTGATGTTGGTGGACGAGGATGATACCATCAGTACTTGTAGTAGCAACTCATCTCTTCTCGAGTACTTGTGTATTTTTCATTGTCCATCCCTCAAATCCTTAATCCCAAGCGGAAAATTGCCTACAACACTCAAATACCTCAGGATTAACTTTTGTTCAAAGTTGGAATCGATAGCGAATAGATTCCATCACAACTCGTCTCTCGAAAAAAATGTTATTTTGGATTGTAAAAACCTTGAATCCTTACCCATGGGCATACACACCCTCAGCCATCTAGACACTATTCATATTCTAAGTTGTCCAGCTCTTGTTTCCATCCCAGACGGAGGGTTGCTCCCTGCCAACCTTCGAAAGTTGAGGATTGATGATATGGCCCTACCCAAATGCATACACACCATCACCTCACTTCAAAATTTACAGATTTGGAGTCGTCCAAGCGTGGTATCATCCTTTCCGGAACAGGGTTTTCCCGCCAACCTAACATCACTCGAAATCAGGGATTGCAACATCATTGAGGACTTGTTGGAATGGGGGTTGCACAGGCTTACCTTTCTTAGACATCTTGAAATCAGCGGTGGATGTCCGAATCTAGAGTCCTTTCCAGAGAAGTTGCTACCTGCGTCTCTTACTAGCCTCACCATCCAACACTTCCACAATCTGAAATACCTGTCTTCCTTTCAAAACCTCACCTCTCTTGAAAAACTGTATATCGTAAATTGTGTAAATCTCGCATCCTTTCCAGAGGATGGCTTGCCTCCCTCACTCCAACGACTTCGTATCCACAAGTGTCCTCGATTGAAACAAAGCTGCAAGAAAGATAAAGGACGAGAGTGGTCCAAGATAGCCCACATCCCTTGCATTGAGAAATAAATCCAAAGGTTAGTTATATTACTTCTAGCTTTTCTTCGACTTCCATCAGGGAAGGCTCAGTTCTTCTCTTAGAAGTAATTCGGGATTTTGATATTCTTTCACATTTTTCATCTCCTTTGAAAGATTTAAATACATTGCATTTATTTTTGTTTCTCTCATTTCTTTTGTACATGATGAACAGCCTACGATTGGGGTTCAACAGAGCCGTGATCTCTCGAAGTGAGACAGATGATCAAGTAGTGTTTATATTTGCCTAAGAAACAATCCTGATGTTTTGGAACATAGGTTTGTATATTTGATCATTTTCCTATTTTGGAGTTTTGTACTTTTCATTGGCATTGAGTTGATATTAGAGGCTCTTTTGTTTGCTTCTGAATGTTGGCGTTGGAGAGATCCTGTTGCTCATTTTTGCCAATGTTCTTGTTGGGTTCGCGTAATGCACAACAGGTGTTTGTTGAATTGCCTCAGTGACCAAGCGGAGAGTGAAAGCCGAACATTGAAGTTTTTCATAAATATGGGTGCCTGTTGGCTTGACAAAAGAGAAGAAACCTGTGAGTTCAACACTCCTAGCCTAAACACCTAGCCCATAGCATATATGCATTTTTTTTTCCAATGATTTGGCATCACACCCTTGTAGGTAGAACCCGAAGTGTTCAATGAAGAAAATGTTGGTCCTGAACAGGATATTGATGGTAATATTTTGCTCCTTTGTTTTTTCTGATTTATTCATTGATAAAAAATGGGAATTAACTTTGTTGCATCAATGGAACCATGCTGATCCAGTTACATTTCTATCAGCGTCTTTCAAGCGAAATAGGTATGGAGAAGGGAAGCGATTATCCTAATGCAGTATTCCCAGGAACAAACTGATTGAGATTATGAATATAAAGAGGTATGCCTTACTGCTTCTGCAATTTTTAATTTTTTAAGTGATGTTGTGAATCCAAATAGACAAATTCCTTTTTAATTGATCAAGAGTATGGCTGTTATTATTATATGTTTATTCTCATATTACAACAAAGTAGTTCGAGTAGGAAGTCTTGCCCTAATAGGTTCATATCTGATGAATCTTTCTCCCATCTTCGTTGTTCGCAAATATATCAAAAGGCTGATGCCTGATAGAAGTTGTTCAGAGATTCTAAGTGTCATCTGAAAAAGGTCTGTGGAAGACTGCTTTCTTTTTGCTGATATGTTGTTTCCTTCCTAAAGTGGTCATGACGTTTTCTTAACTTTGCTGGTTGTTGCTAAGATTGCTAGCGTAGAGGAAATGATTACTTATACATGTATATTGGATTATCAAGATTTCTTTTCTCCTTACTAGGGATTTCTTTTGCACTTACTGTGAACTAGGGTTGCATTCCTCTACCCTTTTAATGAGATTGCATTACTTTTTTTTAAAAAAAGGTATGATCAAGATTTCTTTTAATATATTAGATGTGTCATTTGTTAAGAAAATGCTATGATAATGAAATGGACAATCTATTTTTCAATATTTAGAGGTGTGCAACTCTGCTTTGCAGTTTCTGCTGCCTTTTGTTTTTTCTTTGCTCTTTTTTAGTTCTTTTTCTCTTTAAAATTTTCTTTGCAACCAAATGATGCACTTATGAACACAAGAATGCTTTACATTTTCCTGGTGAATTATTTTTTGTTAGTGGGTTTGCAATGTTTCTCTGCATAAGTATACCATTCAGTATATAATCAGATAAACAATGAACTTACAGGTACAATTCCCCACTAAATCTAACATATAAACTTTATTTAAGGCACCCTCCCTGCTGAGTTCATAGAACAGATTAGAATGGATCAAACCCTAATTGTCTAACTTGAATGTGACTCAATTTACATTGTTGAATCTGTTTGCTACTATTCTTAGATCTTCAGCAATTATCCATTACTGAAATTGCCATTCAGTAAGTAATTCAAGGAAATTCTTGGCGCTTATAACATTCATTATAATTAATTTTCGACACAATTTTCTCACCAAATTGACAATTTCAAAGAAATGCCCATGGGCTTCCCTCCAAAAAAAAGCTCCCTTCTTTTTCTTTGTTGCCTACTAATGCCAATAGATAGGTTAGCGTTGTCTGAAGGAAACTGAATTTCAATTGGTTGAATTTCAATTGGTTCTCTTGTTTTGCAAACCACACTTTATAGTTGTATTGATCAGAGAGAAAATAGGAGAGAGAGACATAGACTTCAATCGGATACAAGCTGTTAGTTGTGGACATTTGTCGTCAACTGTTGCGGAAATATTTCTCTTTGGCTGCATTGTATTTGGTTACAAAAATAGCTATCTCCAGGCTTTGAGGAAGGAAGTTTTGGACAGAGTAAGTATTGGATTCCAAATGATATGAATGATAAATTGATTGATTCCTTTAAAACAACAATATATGAAAAATATGGTACATTTTTCAGAATTACTATGCTTTGGATAAAGGCAACATTGGTGTACCCATATCAAGAGTTGAAATATGAATTACCAAAGTGAGATTTGATTAAAAATCTTATCATGTTCCAAAGTGAGAAGCTGGGGATCCAAAGAAACGCACCCTCACTGATTTGCTTGATCCATCTGTCACAAATTCCAAGTCCCTGGCAATACTGTGCTGGATGAAGACTTAAACTTACACGAATTCTATAAGCTTTCTCACACCAGAAGGCAGATGAAATGTTGCAGCTCATGGAAATACTTTGCTAATCTAGGAGATCTTATGGGGTTAGTTAGAAATCCCCATAAAGTGTTGTGTGTAGATTAATAGAGTACTTCCATGGGAGAAACACTTGGCCAATATTTGGCTTAGATGCTAGTTTTTAAGAATTTTTAACTAGTTAAGAAAAGGTTAAAAAAAAAATCTACTCTCCTAATTATCTTAAGATAGCATCAAATTTCACAAAAGGGATGTCAGTCTTCAAAAACAAAGAAAATTCTCATCCCTTCAGACCAAAATTGTGTCCTGCAAGATTGTCTACTACGTTAATTGCTTTTTGCAAAAATATCAGTACACAATGAGAAAGAAAATATAACATTGTTTTAATCCAAGCTCTGATTGTGCCCAAATGGGATATTTTTAAATGCAATGCAAACTTGCTTGATTAAAGTTTGAAATCACACATTATATATTCCTGACAATATAAAAATGGGATGAACCATGATGAACTACACCAACAAAATTTAGTATTATATAAAGTCTATCATGAATTGCAGGTGTTTTTTGGGGCCACATACATTGGAGACATGCATTAAACTCTAGAATGGGAATTTTTTTTTTTTTTTTTTTTTTTTTTTTTTTTTTTCAGTTTCGTTTAAGAATGTTTGAGAAAAAGAATGTTTGGAAAATGGAAAATGGAAATGGCCGGAAAATGGTGGATATCCCATATCCTACGTTTAACTTTACGTGCTTGACTGATTATTTGTAAGTTGAGTCAATACGCATTTATATACAAAGTCTACAAGATATACTTGATTATCAGAATACGTTTTCAAACTAAAAAATAAAAAATGATAATTCAATATACTCTATTTTTACTATTTCTAATTAAGTATGTGATTACCGTATGCATTAATTAATATGTATTGTAATACTTCCATATTGAGTTGGTAGTTTATAGAAAGAAAAAAATACTCATGGTGCTAAGTTTCATATTACTCACTTAATAGGTGAAATTGTGCTTTAAAAGTGATTATAGGAAATGTCCAATTGACTAGATTCTTTTGAAGTGATAGTATCTAGTGCTTTTTCCCGAGTCATTACAAATGAGATTAGAGCATCCAAGTAATACGCCATGTGATATTGTTAGTAAAAATGATAGAAATCCTTTTGATTAATGTGGATTTGATTTGTGATTAATTACCCATAATTCAAGGGATTTGTTTTGTATTGGAAAACAGTTTAAAGCTTTATAAATTGAGTCATCTACTCAAATCGCATAGGAAGGAAAATGTTACCATGAAAATGAAAATTACCAAAAAATTACAATGCAACCATGAAAGCTGCAGAGTTGTTTGTTTCTTCTTTTTTCCTGGCATGGACTTTATTGGATTGTGGACATCTTTTTCTTTCCTTTGTTTCTTTGTCTTTCTATCCTTTTCCTGGTAAAGAGACGCACAGAGAGAGAGAGCTTTGGATTCGGTTGGCTTACTTGAATGAGGCCAACAATGGTGGACTCTACTCCATGATTTAGTATGAAAGGAATCAAAGAAAAAGCAAAATAGAAAGCTCACCTACACTTGCATTATCGGACAAGGAGAGAAGACTTGTAAATGACTTAAAAAACAAGTTTTTGTAACTCCACCGATGTACCTCTCTAAACAGCTGTATTGTAAACTCTCTGCACCAAAAATGATACAAAATTTTCTTGTAAATTCTTTTTTTAATACAAAATACAACCTTGGAATTTTCTGATAATTTTGAGAGATATTGTTTCAATTAAAAGTTTGAAAAACATTACAAATTATTTGGTAATTTCCAAAAATTTTAGTTTTGTTCTGACTACCTATATGGCTATACTGTGTTGAACAAAGTACGAAATGGGAAAATGAAAGGGTTCAAGTTTTTCTTTTTATCTTTTTTCATCCGTTTGCCTAGAAAAGACTTTTGAGTAAAAAGACTCCATCATCGCTATTCACAGAGTTTTTGGTGTAAAAGCAAAAGAAAGCCTGCAGTCTGATCTTTTGTCCACCTGTTTGCAACTACTTGTTTGACTGACTTTTTGTTATGTGGCTTTTTCTTCATTTTCATTTTAAAACACTTAAAAATATTAAAGAAAGATTTGGCTTAAATGCTTTAAAAAAAAAAAATTACAAAAAATTTATATTGTAATTTTAATCTTTATAGCACCTAAAGCAAATCAAATCACATGGCCCCATGCAGCCTAGCGTAATTGACGGACAGAGTTTTCCTCCAACTAGGTTATAGGAATTTCTTTTAACTTAATCTATAAAAATGACGTGTCTATTTTTTTAGTAATATGTGAGATGCATATAAGTTTTTAATAAAATTTATTTCAATTTTGTCCATGATATTCAAAAAGTATGTTTGTTTCACATGTTCAAATAACACATGTTATTTTTATAGACTTGATTGAATGAAATTTCTCCAATCCAGTTTGGAGGAAAACTTTGTCCATAATTGACCGCATTCAACCAAAAGAAAGTTGACATTTTGCATTATTTGACAGGATTAGAATTTTAATAAATGATTGGTGTTAATAATTTATGTATTTTTATTATTTTTTTTGTAGGATTTACGTTTACATATGTGAGATTCGCACAAATCTAATGATTGACTTATATGGACCATCGACTTTAGAGAGATATTAACAATTTTTGATAGTTTGTAAACTCTTTTATGTCTAAAACTAGTCTAAAATCTTTTTGTCTCGGCAATCGGTCCTAGAGCATGTTAGAAGTCATCAGGTAAGGGAAACCATATCTCGTCCAGATTATGGTTTGCCATGCAAGAATTTGAAACTTTCAATTTTTTGTAATGTCTTCCATTTGTTAAATTTTGTCAAAATTTTCAATATATATATAATAAAAAATATATGTATATTTGCAAATTCTATTAAATCTTAACCAATATCCGAATCTTTGCAATTTTTTATTTTATATATTAAAATAAAAAAACAGAGGTATTTTGAGAATTTTTACAAGTTATAATGGAAAATCCTAACAGAATAGGGATATTGCAAAAAATTGAGAAGTTTGATACCCTAAATTAAGAGTTTTTGAACTTTAGAGAGTATTTTCAAAACAAGTAGAAGTTTGGGTTGTTTTTGTGAAATTTCCCAGAAAGAAAAATGTAAAAAATAACCATTGCTTCTAACCAAGTTTGACCAAAATGATATTCTAATAAGTAAATAAACAATTAAGCTCTCAGTTTTGTTAGATTAATGCAAGCGCAAGTTCGAGAATAGGCAAATAATAATTTATCTTAAGCTCAAATATAAACATTGATCCCTTTAGGTTTAACTCAGCTGAACTCAACTTCATGGCAAGAAAATTGGAGCTTGGGCATTTTTTAGGAGCATCTCTACATAAATAATGATGTTGCTTGCCTCCAACACTTTGAGACTAATTTTGAATAGCAATTGGCCGCCAATTAATATAATTAGTACAATCATGAACTATCTAACATTAGCCTCCTCCAATATCTTGCAGAAACTTGAATTTGATCTTGTTGAGTGTGGCTGCAATATCTTTTGTATTAACTCTTTCTTCCGGTGACTCTGCACAGCAACCCAAAGCCAATTCCATAATGGATGATATACAGTCCTCCACAGCACTATAATTTCTTTCGTTTCTCAGCAAGTTGACATCAATAACATCAACTACTGAAAGGGTTAGTGATTCATCTATCCAACGCTTCAAGCTCATTTCTCCGTTAAACATGTCATCCGTAGGCTTTTTTCTTGTGAAAGTTTCCATTAGTAAGATGCCATAACTATACACATCGCCTTTTGTAGAAACTATTCCTTCCGATCCATACTCTACAAGTAACATTTGTAAACCAAATCAAAAAAATCAAAAAAACAAAAAACAAAAAACAGAGCTATATTCTACAAAAATTACACCTATCTATGTATGAGTAGAATAATAGAGATGCAAGTTTTAATGCCATACAAAAAAAAATTCACCTGGTGCCATATACCCAATAGTAGCGAGGGTCATTGTCCGCATCATGGAATCCTCATCACCTATGAGTTTGGCTATGCCAAAATCAGCGACATGTGCAATCATATCTTCATCTAATAAGACATTGCTTGGCTTCAAATCACAGTGAACAATAGATGTTGAATAACCATAATGAAGGTAATCAAGTGCTGATGCAACATCAATGATAATATTTAGCCTTTGTAAGATATTCAAAGAGTGGTTTTGAGAATACAACCACTTTTCTAGGCTTCCATTAGGCATGTATTCCAATATGAAGGCTCTAAAGTCCATGTTACTGCAAGTGCTGATGATTTTAATAAGATTTCGATGGCGAATATTACGGAGTACCTCACACTCTGCATCAAAACTCTTGAATGCCCCTTCTACTTGCATGTTGAAAACTTTTATTGCAACAACCATCCCATCTGAGAGTGTTCCTTGGTATACTGATCCAAAACTCCCTTTACCAAGTAACTTATTTGCACTAAAACCTTCAGTTGCTTGTAAAAGTTCATGTTTGGAAATTCTTCTCCATGCTGGTAGAGGTGACAAGTCTGCCTCAATTAAAACTTTAGCATTCCTTTTTTGGCGTCTCGTCCAAACTAATACAAGGATCACCACAAGTATTGTTAAACCAATTGATGGTAGTAAATACTTTAGCATACGTGGTGTTTTGATCTTTTTTCTTCGAGGAAGACCTTCTTTACATGGAGGAACTTGGAGTCGAGGAACACCACAAAGTGCATCATTTGACATAAAAGATGTAGCCGAGAAGTTTACAAATGCTCCACCTGTCGGAATTTGTCCTCGCAGTCTATTAAAAGACATATTTAGATATTTGAGGTATAGGAGTGCTTCTAAGGACTTAGGAATCTCTCCAGATAAGTTGTTATTGCAAAGATCCAAAGACTCCAAGCTTATCAGTTTGCCAAATGATTCAGGAATTGAGCCGTCTAGTCGATTATTTGCCAAAGAGAGCTGCACTAGATCTGTGAGGCCGCCAATTGTTATTGGGATATCACCAGAAAATTGATTTCTTGATAACTCTAATAGCCGCAGGACCTTCATATTTCCAATCTCTAATGGGAGAGAGCCAGTTAGAGAGTTGGATGACAAGTTGACCTCCAATAGATAAGTAAGGCTCCACAAGCTCGAAGGAATTGAAGTTAATTTGTTGAATCCTAAGGAGAGAATTTGTAATGAAGTTAAATTATCCATGCACTTAGGAATGTATCCGGAAAGCTCATTATCATCTAAATACAGTTGAACGAGGTTCTTCAAAGAACACAGATCGGATGGGATGGAACCTTCTAGGCTATTACTATGAAGGAAAAGGCCTTGGAGCATGTGCAACCTTTCCACTGTAGTTGGAATCGGTCCAGCCAATTCATTATTTGATAAGCTCAACCTTATCAAATTTCTTAAATTGCCAATATCTCTTGGAATGCTACCTTTGATATTGCAACTAGCCAATGAAAGATGCATAAGAGTAGAGAGATTCCCAATGGAACTGTCTAGGATGTTGTTCAGTGGATTTACTGCCAAACCTAATTCACTGAGATATATGCAATTCGACAAAGTTGAGAAAAAGCTCAAACCAGAAGATTCGACAGTCAAATTATTGAATTCTATGTTGAGATATTCGAGGAGCCTTAAGTTACCAAATGTCATAGGAATTAACCCCGAGAATGAGTTATAGGCTAGCTCTAGGCCTCGAAGCTGTGAAGCATTGGAGATAGAGCTAGGAATTGTTCCACTTAGATTGTTTTCTCCAAGCAAAAGCAACTGAAGATTTGGAAGTAAGAGACCCATATTTGATGGAAGATGCCCTTGAAGGTTGTAATTAGAAGTCATTTCTATGACTTGTATTGTTGAGATATTGAAAATCTCAAATGGAATTAAGCCAACAAAGTTGTTGCTACTGATTCCGAAGAACTGTAGCTTTTGTAGATTACCAACTTCACTCGGTATTGCACCTGCCACAATATGAACAATTACTTGCAAAAAACCAGAAGGTGCTTTCAATGAACCTTAAAACAAGTGAGCAGATGTCTCATGAGCCAAGCAAACTTCAAATAGTTAATTCATATGGTCGACCATAAATAACCTGGTTTGACACGGCCATTTGGCCACCTTTTTGATTGAACCACAACTGAGTTGCTAATTTACCATCGTCCTGAACTATATATGTTTGTAGATAATTAAGGTTATACTCTTTTAAGATTTATTCTGAGTTCTGACTTAGCTAGTAAAAGGATAGTATTATATTCTGTGAAGTCTTAGATCGATTTATTTTTACAAAAAGTGGAAAAAAAAAAAAAAAAAAAAAAGCTGCAAGAGATAAAGAGACAAGTTGTTAAGGATGAGGCCCTCAACTTTGTTACCAAATGCCCAATAGCCAGAGATGGCTACACTAGCGAAAGCCACCGTACGTGACTACTGTATAACAAACACATAGTCCCTTGAACATCTTCCTCTTCACTGGTGGTGCTATCGTTAAGCGTTCTCTAGCCTGCTTATAAAAATCGCATTTTTCTTATTCTTTTTTTAAATTAAGTGTTTTTTAAATCATAAAGCCATACACCTTACGTTTTGCGATATCTTATAAAAACACATATTATTCTTACAATTTCACAATTGCAAACGCACATTTCTAATTCTTTTGCTAGCCGTAAACTCCATTAGATATGGCATGCAAACTTATTGAGCCAAAAACAGCGAGACATATATTTACGTCGTCAATTTTGCTTTTCTTCTACACTCTCTTAAATGTTTTGGTTTTTATAAATTACTTTAAGTGGAAAGTATCCAATCCGATGCAAGCTTGAAGCCGAATCAATGATGGCATCCATATAATATACTTAAAAAGAATAGACATACCTTCAAAATGGTTATGGCCAAGTCTAAGCTCCCTAAGTGTGGTTAAGTTCCAAATCTCCGAAGGTAATCTTCCTGTAAAATCATTGCAACAGTGGTATATATTGTAAATACTTTTTTACGTTGTTCATCAAATTTTTTTGAACTTTTAAATGAAAAGCACCCAATTATCTATGATGCAATCATAAAAGCATGTATGCTAGCTGAATCAACCTTATGACATCCATATAATTGATTAAAACAAATACTAAACATACCTTCAAGGCTGTTGTCTTTAAGGTCTAACTCCATAAGCATGGTTAAGTTTCCAATTTTTTGTGGCACTCTTCCTGTGAAATTATTTTCCCGCAACAATAAATATTGCAAGTGTTTGCACTTAAATAAAGTGGATGGGAGTTCGCCATAAAACTGATTAGAGGACAATTGAAGGCTCTGCAAATTGGGAAGATTATCAAACACATCTGATGAGAGTTCACTGGACAACTTATTTGCTTGGAGGTCAATGACTTGGAGTGAAGACATGTTGAAGATGACAGAGGGCATTGGACCTGATAGCATGTTATTTCCAAGATAAATTCCTTGCAAGGTGGATATGCTGAAGACAGAAGAAGGTATGGAGCCCGAAAGCTGGTTATAACCAAGATCAACAATTCGCAATGAAGATGCATTAGATAAAGAAGGTGGGATGGGGCCTGTGAAACTATTATGATTTAGAAACAAATATTGAAGTTTGAACAACAACCCCATCCACGATGGGATTTCTTCACTGAAGTTATTGAATCGAAAGTCTAAGAGTTTCAGTCGGAAGAGATGAGCCAACTCGTTGGGCAAAGACCCATGAAAACTATTGTTTGTGATGCTTAGTCTAACAAGAAAAGAAAGGTTTCCAACATGCGGAGGAATAGTGCCTTCAAGGCCCAAGTAAGAAAGGTCCAACGCAGTGACTCGGTAATGCTTGGTACCACAAATGACACCAACCCAGCTGCAAACGGAAAAGCTGGTCGACCAATTTTTTGTCAAAACATTGTGAGGATCATGAGAAATATGAGCTTTTAAGGCTAGAAGAGCGGATTGATCGGTGGTAATGTTGGGAAATACTGCATTACCTGAGCTAGCCATGTAGCATCGTGCTAGAAGCAGTGTCACAGAGAGGAGGAAGACGAAACAAGCTCGGTCCATGAGTAGTTTATGGTTGTCGAGGCACTATGAGATAGAAGAGAGGCTGATATATAAGGAAATGGCTGCATCCGAAATTTTAGAAAAAAAGAATTTGTTGAAAAGGTCATAAAGTATTTAGCACTAGTCCAGATTAGAACGCGAAGTTTGACCTAGTCAATAATTGGCCGGTTGATGGTCCTGGAGAACTAGGTTAAAACCTTAATTTCATCAAGAAATTATAATATTAAAAAGTACCTCCCATTTTAGCTAGGAAAAAACATCTACTTCATATTATTAGTTTTATGCTTTTTTGCTTATTAAAAACTATATATTATAAATATCATATAAAGAAGATTTGCCAAAAACTGGAGCGGAATTGTACGATTCCCCAAACAGATCCCTCACTCTTATGCAACAATTAATACATACTAAAACTTGTTGTAGATTTTTTATTTAAATAGTAAAAGAAGGTGATTAATTTGTTATGAAGTAAAAACAAATTTTGAGTCAATTTGGTAAAAAATATGTAAAATAATATTTAATTTAAAATAATTGATGTGATATAAATGAAACTTGTCAAAAGAACCTAAAGCCTTGTTTGGATAGGTAAATTTTCATTTTTGTTTTGGATTTTTTAAGAAATCGATGCAAATGTGTTGTTTGGATGGGTCAAATTTCATTCTTGTTTTGGATTTTTTAAGAAACCGATGCATATGTATTGTGTGATTTTTAGAATATTGGGCAAAATTTTGAGTTTGTGAATTTGTGCCAAATCTGTTTACAAAATCAAAAAATATAAATTTGAAAACAAAAACAAAAAAAGACCGAATGCGTGTTCCTTCTCAAAATCTTCAAAATTTTAGTCGGTGCATCACATCATATAATAAAATTTCCACAAAATTTAATTATCAGGAATTGACACTTCCTTTCAAAATTTTACGTTGCACGACTGTCCTTTCTGGCCATATCTTTGCCCTTTTTGGTTTCTACTTACAGAAGTAGCGAAAACCGAAGAATAATGTAAGAACGAGGCATAAAAGTATGGCAAATTAAATTAATTTTTTTTTTAACAGTAAATCTTTTGTAATAAATTTAAAATAAGATTTGGAGCATAACAAAGGACTACATTAATTTTCTCTTTCTATTAACTTAAGTGTAGAATTTCCTCAATCATGTCAGATACTCCTGATGTTATTCCAGATTCTTTGGCATGGACTACTAGATATATCAACAAATATATAGACTTGTACTCTCATTACGTGACAATATGGGTCACAACCAATCATTTTCAGGCTGCATTTCCTTTTATCCCCCTCCTCTAAACCTATTTAGTTTTGCTGTTTGTTTCTTTTCTTTGTTGCTTTGTTTTGTTTCTAAAATAAAATAATTAAAAAATTAAAAAGAAGGACAACCACAACTAACTAGTCTCATTAATGCTGCGTTTAGAGTCAGGATTTTGATCAAAGTCCAAAGTCGTTGGCGTGCTAGAAAGGCTTTCGCTGACTTTATAAAAAAATAAAAAGAAAAAAAAGGACAACCACAACTAACTAGTCTCATTAATGCTGAGTTTAGAGTCAGGATTTTGATCAGAGTCAAAAGTCGTTGGCGTGCTAGAAAGGCTTTCGCTGAATTTATAAAAAAATAAAAAGAAAAAAAAGGACAACCACAACTAACTAGTCTCTTTAATGCTGAGTTTAGTCAGGATTTTATAAAAGTCAAAAGTAGTTGGCTTATTAGAAAGGCTTTCGTTAACTTTATAAAAAAGTAAAAAGACAAAAAATTAAAAAAAAATAATAATAAAAAAAAAAAAAAAAAAAAAGAAGAAGACAACCACAACTAACTAGTCTCAATCATGCTGAGTTTAGTCAGAATTTTGATCAAAGTCAAAAGTGGTTGGCGTGCTAGAAAGGCTTTTGTTGACTTTGAAATTTTTTTTTTTTTTTTTAACGAATTTAGTAAACTTCATTAATAAAAGATCAAGAGCATAGCCAAATAATATGAGGTTACAAAGTCATAGATATTGTTGATAACAGTTTTCCGAAGAGTGACTTTGGATGGAATCCGAGGAGTCGTTGATCTGCAAAAGAAGGAAATTTAGGATAAGAGCTGCCGGGGTGTGTTGGCAGGGGATAGTTTTGATGCCTAAGTTAGTAGTTGATTTGAGACATGAGGAGCAAGTAAGCAATAAGAGCTTGAGAGAGATTTGTAATTACCAAATAATGAATTTGAGCTTCCCATTTATAGGCATCAAGTAACAGTTGTTGTTCACCAATTCTCGGCCCCACATTCCCAAGGATCTACTATGCATAATGTTAATGAGGTGGATTGTGGGTTGTGGGTTACTCCATGATCCTGAGAACGTGGAGTGTGTTAGTGGATGGCTTGGCCACGCTTGCCTTAGACGTGGGCTCCTGATTTTTTTTTGGGCACACGTGGCTCGGCTTGGCGCTGACAGCTGGAACACGTTCTATTGAACGTGGGGCTTTGCTTGGACGCTGGGAGTATCCCACAATTCATTAGTGAATATGGGTTTCCTTCACTTGCTAAAGGACCATTGTACCCTCAGTGGAAGGACTATTATACCCTCGATGGGCTGGCCATGTCTCGGTTCGAGCTGACTATATCTCAGACTAGGCCTGTCTTTAGTAGGCTTGCATAATGGACCGGGCCTAGAGGTCTGTTGAGCTGTTTGTGGCAATCCATTACCCAACAGTTATCCCCAATTCCTTGTCTGAGTGACTATGAAAATTTCTTGTCTTTCAAAATGGGTCGGTTCCCGATCTATCCTTGGGATAAGGATTTTTCTTGGATTGGTATTCCAAGATTTTAAAATTTTTAAATGCAATTTCGAGGAAAATTTTGTCTGTTGAACTTCTCGAGCCAATGATCTTTAGGACCGTTGACATCCCGAGCGATGGTCGACAGCTTGCGTGTCAAACCTTGTTTTTGGGGTATCACCACATGTCATCAATTTTGTGGTTGAAGGTACGGCGACCACGTGTCAGTTTCTGCTTGGCTAGTTGAAGCGCACCTTTTAAGGGCATTTAAGGCAATTGCGAGTTCCAAAGCAACCCTAGGGTTTCTTGCATCTTTCCACTCGAGTGCGTTTTCAAAAGTTTTATAAAAGGCACATCTGTTCTTTCCTTCTTCATTTTACTAAATTTTGCAAGCTTCTCTCTCACAAAAAACCCCATTTTCACTCCTCAAGAGCTTCGTGCAACTTTGGCTTTTCCGCTGGCTTGCTTCCATTCCCAGTCTTTTCCTTAATACTACTTCTTAAGAATAGTATTTTGTTTTAGAGTTTCGGTCGAATCTGTACCATCTGCAGAGCCTTTCGTTGGTCTAGGTAGCCCAGTTATTGATTACCTCCATTTGGAGAAATATCTGGGTGTACCCCCCAGCTGGTCGGTCTAGAAACATTGCCCAGCCGAAGAAGAGGTCCATGCCGAGGCTTCAAGGAGGGCAGTTGCCAAGCCTCCGAGGAAAGTTGAAAAAGGAAAAAGCGTAGCAGCGGAGCCTCCGAATAGAAATGTTGCCAACAAAGGCAGAGGCAAATACTTAGCCTCTTATGCACCCCATTTGAGGCTGGCTGACGAACCTGAAGATCTGGATATTCCTCTTTTAAAAAGGAGGAAGTCCGAGGCTAGCTCGAAGGCGGCGAGGTCTGCCACCCTGCTCAACGCCTTCAGCCATGTTATAGGTGAATCAATAAAGAATTTCTCGGTGCCAAAGGTACGCACCATGGAGAATTATGAGGCTACCCTCGGGATCAAACCCGCAAAGCCGCTGCAAGCGCGGCTGCTCGCAGCTATTCCGAACTCTGTAGTTCCCGGGGAGCCCTTGACTCCTTTTGCATCCAGTTCTAACGAGGAGTTTCTAGTGGATGTAGGGCGCATCCTTGAAGAAGATGTTGTTGGTAAACTCGGGAAATCATAAGCTATAGCCACAAACCCTATCATTATTGAGGATGATGTTGTGGTGACTAAGTCTAGGAGTCCCTCGGTGGCCCCTGAATTTGATGGCATTGAGCCCAATCCACCGTCACCACCTCAACACATGGATGCTGAGCCTGCCTCTGATTTGATCAAAGAGCCCGAAGGTATCGAGAAGATGCCTCATCAACCCGAGGCTGGATCTTGCTCTGAGAAGTTGCCTCGTGAAATCGAGGTTAGTCTTTAGGCTGAAAGGGCGCTGATCCAAACCGAAGAGGCTTCTCGTTCAACTAAGGATCGAACCCATGTCCCAGCAGCAAGTCACACTGCCGAGGCTTCTCAACCAGCGGGTTCCTCAGGGAACCCAAACACCTCTATCAGCTGGTCAGTTGGCCCGTCCCTCTCTGAGTTGGGCAGGGGGTTGCTGGGGAATCCCTTTAGCACCTTGATGAATTTAATTCCCCTGAATCTCCTATCGGGTGCAGGCAGAAAGACCAACGAGGATGTGATGGAGCGGATGTTGTTCTACCAATTGATAGTAAGTGCTTCTTACTCTTTTCCTCGGTTTCATCTTTTCGTAACTTGGCTAACTATACTCCTCTTTTGCTGAACGTTATGAAGTCAGTCTGCCGCTACTACGACTTCAGGAACCACCTTTAGAGCTCAACTTCGAAGATCGAGAATTTGAAGAAAACGTTGGAGGAGTCCGAGGCTGAAAATGCTCGGTTGAAAGGACTCATGGCTCAAGAGGACAACGAACTCCTCCTCTCGGGTCAGGGGCAGTCACTTCTGGAATCCCAGGCTTCTGAGCCCAATTCTCGGATTCATAATTTGGAGTCTCAACTAAGGGCCTTCAAGGAGAATTCCGAGAAACTTGAAGAAGATCGCTCGATTATCAAGGAGGATCTGAAACAGCTAGAAGAGAAATTCACAGAGGTTGATCTCCAGCGTACCTTCTTATCAGAACAACTTCAAGAAGCCAAAGAGGAAGCCTCAGTTCAGCGTTTAAAGGCTGAGAAGTCAGCTGAGAAATAGAAGGCTATCGAGACTAACACAGGGAGAGTTAAGGCGAAGTTCAAGCGTGTGAATAGGTAGGTGCGCCATTACAAGGAAAAGGCTCGAAACTACTTTAGGCAACTATGGGTATGCCGTGGGTACGCTGTGGGCTTCGCCTTCATATATTGGGCCCGAGACTAAGGTTGGCTCCGAGGGTATGCCGTGGGCTTCGAGACCTTCTAGGACCTAGCCTTCAACCCTTCTTCGCATATCAACATAGACACGGTCTCTCCCAACGCATTTCCTCCCAAAGTTAAGGCGATAGAGGAAATCATTCTCATCGGTCAAGAGCAGATGCCAGATGCTTGGGGCATCACTGAGTTCGGTTATCGACCTGCCAAAGAAGCCTTAGAACATAATGTAACTTCGGGTAGTGTTGCGGTTCTTGAGCCAAAGGACAAATGAACTTGTAACATTTTGGATTTTTAATTAAAGAGTTCTCATTTTGCCCAATCTGTCTTGTTTACCTTTTTTCTTTTCCTTTTGCAATGTTTAAGAAAAAACTTAAAAGCTTATTCTTGAATGCTCGGATAAGATTGATTTTCAAATAAAGATGGGCTCACATTATAAATGGTCAGTTTGCTTGAACTTACTGAGTGGTAGACTCACACTTCTACCTGTAAAACCATAATGATTCTAAAGATATCACTGCAAAGACTAGCGCTGAGGATCCATACTCTTGATTAGAGTCTTACCCTGGAGGCTTGCAAGAGGCTTTTACTTTTGAAGGGCCATCTTTCCATAAGTTAGTATGGTTAGTTTAGTTGTATTTATGACGTCTGTGACTAATTGTATTAAGGATAAAGTTTGTGATGTCATAATGATGTATAATAGAAGCTCTGGTATGTTTTTATTAACGAGTGTTGGTTATAAAAAGAAAAGAAAAATTTATTACAGCTTTTCCACTATGTTATTTAGTAAGGAAAAAGTAGTAGTGTCACGTGAGTATTTAGATAATTTCACTTACGGCTTGCCTGGTAAAGCTGGGACGTTATAATGGTAGTGGAAAGCTGTCCTTCGGGCATGGCTTGTTCAGGTTGGTGAAGTCTACACACATTCTCCCTTTCCCATTTGACATCTTGATCAATACTACGTGGCCAACCAATCGGGATAATACACTTCTTCGATGAACCCGGCCTTAAGCAACTTTTCCACCTCTTCCGTGATGGTCATATTTCGCTCGGGAGCGAACTTCCTCCTCTTTTACTTTACTGGTTTCATAGCTGGATCCAACGTTCAACTGGTGAACAATTTCTTCTGGGCTGATCTCAGGCATGTCTTCATGTGTCCATGCGAACACCTCCATGTTTTCCCGAAAAAAACTGAACAAGCCTTTCTGGATTTTAGGGGTTAGTTGTGAGTTGATCTTCACAACTTTGCCGCCCTCCATCAAAACTTCCTCCAACTCTTCAGCTGGCTCACCATTCGTTTCGCCTTTTATCTTGCTACACACCTTACTGATGGTCAAATCAGCGGACCTAGAGGATTTCTTTAAAGATATGTTGTAGCATTTTCTCGCAGCCACCTGATCACCTCTAACTTCTCTAATCCCTTCGTCAATCGGGAACTTCATCTTCAGGTGGTAAGTCGAAGTTGCAACCTTCAACTTATTCAATGATGGACACCCTATGATGGCGTTGTATGTAGATGGCCGATCGACCACCAAAAAGTCCATCATTATGGTTGCTTACTTGGGGGCTATTCCTGTTGTGACTGGAAGGGAAATCAACCCCTCATTCTTGCTGGCCATTGGAAGTCTGGATCTCTCTTGATCTCCATGAATACCTCGGGTACACTCATATTCAGTGGAGTCAATTTTTGTTCCCGTTGATAAAACGGGTTCTCTGCCTTCTTCGAGGATATCTTCGGGCTTCTGTTTTCAGTTTCCCAAAACTCCATTTTCTTTCCAGACCCCGTAGCTATCTTCTTGCCGCTACTGACCTCACCTTGGTCTCCTTCCCCCTTTGACATCATTAGGGCACTAATGGTTTCCTCATGGTTTATGAATTCTTTGTCTTTGTTCATAAACTGACGAAGAGTCATCAACGTAGGTCTTCGAGCTAACTCGGCCATCAGTTTCCATTCGGTTCTGATTCTGTTCATTAAAGCAGAGAGCACCATTTCTTCCTTCGGGCTTTCTACACTCAGCTTTTCTCGCTTGAACCAGATCATGTAGTCCTTCAAGGACTCATTCTTCCCTTGCATGAGGGATAGCAAGTAGGCATGGGACTTCTTCCTCTTTCGGATTGCCAAAAATTGAGTTAAGAATTGGTGTCCAAAGAATTCAAAGTTTTCTAAGGACTTGGGAAGCAGCTTCCCGAACCATTCTCTGGCATCTCCCTTCAAGGTTAAAGGGAAGGCTCGGCATGCGTTCTCGTCGGGAGTGTCATGGAGGATGAGGTGAGCTCAGAAGCTCTCCATATGATCGTTCGGGTCTTCGCTACCATCATATCTGTCGACACATGGGACTTTAAACTTCTCGGGCAGAGGAAACCTCATTACCCAATCAGTAAATAGCAAATTCGTGTTTTGCATCAAATCCTCTATGATCAATTAGTCTTCTCCTCTGTGAGCCATTTGCCGAGCCATCTCTACATACTTCAGCTTCAAATCTCTATCTTCATCATCAACGTTGGTGGTCTCTTGCCTCTCATGATGAGAACCACTTGGAACGGTTGTTTCATGGTCATCCCGAGCAGAACTTTCTCGATCATCTTGTGGTCGCTTCTCTCTACACCTTTCTTCATGTTCCCGATCCCTCTCATCCTGAGTTGGGAAGTGAGATCTTCATTCTGCTTCTTAAGGGCCTCCATAGTTTCTGACATACGCTTCATATAATCTTCCAATGAAATGATTCGGCTGTTCTAATCAATTGATGTTCCAGGTTGTCCAGCTTGGACATTTGGCTCGGGTTCCCTCGAACGTGTAGTCACCATATCGGATTTTGTATGTTAAAAACTGATGAAAATCAAACATCCCCACAAATGGCGTCAAACTGTTGAAAACAATTTTCCGAGTGACTTTGGACAGAATCTGAGGAGTAGTTGATCTGCAAAAGAAGGAAATTTAGGATAGGAGCTGCCGGGGTGTGCTGGTGCGAGATAACTCTGATGCCTAAGTCAATAGTTGATTTGAGAGAGGGAGAGCAAGTAAGCAGTAAGAGCTTGAGAGAGACTTGTGATTACCAAATAATGAATTGGAGCTTCCCTTTTATAGGCATCAAGTAGCAGTTGTAGTTCCTCGATTCTTGGCCCCACGTTCCCGAGGATCCACTGTGTGCAATGTTGGTGAAGTGGATCGTGGGTTGTGGGTTACTCCATGATCCTGAGATCGTGGAGTGCGTTAGTGGGTGGCTTGGCCATGCTTGCCTTAGACGTGGGCTCTGATTTGTTCTCGAACACACGTGGCTCGGCTTGGCACTGATGGCTAGACCACGTTCTGTTGAACGTGGGGCTTTGCTTGGACACTAGGAGTATCCCACGATTCATTAGTGAACGTGAGTTTCCTCCACGATTCATTAGTGAACGTGAGTTTCCTTCACTTGCCGAAGGACCCTTGTACCCTCGATGGAAGGACTATTATACCCTCGATGCGCAGGCCATGTCTCGGTCCAGGCCGACTATATCTCGAGCTGGGCCTGTCTTTAGTGGGCTTGCATATTGGACCGGGCATAGAGGTATGTTGGGCTGTTTGTGGCCGATCTATTACCCAATACATACAATAAAAAAATTCTTACAATGAAGTGCATATCTATGACTTCAAACTTTCGCTACCCTATGTACAACTACAGTTATGGAACATATATGCTCCGAGTAGATTAGATCTAAGACATGAGTAGTCCATAAACAAAAAAAATAAATCAAAAAAAAATTTTTAAAAAATTTTAAAAAAAAAATTTTTAAAAAAAAAACTAAAAACTAAAAAATTCGATTGTGAGAGATAATTAAACCCCCACACCGATCTACTCCTCATCAGCCCAAAGGCAAGGAAGGCCAAGACAACGTTTACATCCTCGACCCAAAGGCTAGGACAAAAAGAATAAAAAAATCAAAACTAAAAAAACTAAAAAAACTAAAAAAAACAAAAACAAAAATCCTTACAAGCAGTAGTGGATGAGTACTGCATCGTAGACATCCTAAGGAAGACACGCCTTGACTAATGAAAATGATCAAATCTAAGTTTGAAGAACTAGATCTAGATCTACAAACTAGATCTATAACACACCCGCCAGAAATAGAGACTCAAAGAGACCCCAGAGAAGACACTGAGCACTGCTACTAAGGAAGGAAGAGGAGGGAAGAATGACGAAGCGTTCTTCCCTCCTCTGTAATTTATTCTTCTTTGGTGTTGCCTGAAGGAAGAAAGAATGAACATTTTTACAGAGAAGACAGAGCCTCTCTCTCTAGAATAGTGAGAGATAAGTCTAATTTTTATGTGAGGGAGTATATTAGGGACTTGAAGTCCTGTTTTTAAGATTGCTAAATGAACAAAGTCGCTTGCGAATATGTTTCAATTTGGTTGTGATAAGTTTAACTCAGTATCAGTTCATTTAATAAATAAACTATTATTAAATGAGACATGCCTATATAAATTCAACTCAATTCGGTCAATGTTCCTAAACACAGATCGTATAAACTCTGCTTCACTCATTAGCTTGTTCATGTGCATATATATATTGTTACGCGAATAATTTCTTAAATATATAATGGGATAGATTGTCAAGTTCTAAGGGAACCTAAACCTTTAGATTTGTAAAAGGAACCTAAACCCTTTTACAAACACAAAGTTTAAAGATAATTTTATGTGTACTGTTTCATTATTTCATCATACTTAAATAGAAAATAGGGTAAAATCCACATACCCCCCTCAAACTATCACCTAATTGACAATGTCCCCCCCAAACTTTCAATTGTGACAATGTCTCCCCCAAACTACCAAAACATTGTCAATGTCCCTCTCAAGACTAACAATAAGACAAAAATGCCTATATAGATTTCTCAATAAGACAAAAATACCCCTATAAATTCAAAAAAAAAAAAATTGATCTTTTTAAAAAATGAAAAATTTAAATTTAAACAAAATTTTTTAATTTTTTTTTTAAAACGGAAATTTTTATTTTAAAAAAAAACTATTTTTTTTTATTTAGTTTTAAAAAAACAAAAAATTTCATTTTATTAAACGAAAATTTTATTTTTTTAAAACGTAAATTTTTATTTAAATAAAATTATAAAACAAAAATTTTTTTTAAAAAAAATCGAAATTTTTTTAATTTTTTTTTTCTTATAAAATTGATTTAAAAAAAAAAAAAAAAAAAATTGGCCATCTTTTGGATTTTTTTTTTTAAGGGTAATTTCGTCATTGGGGGGAGCATTGACAATTTTTGGTAGTTTGGAGGGGAACATTGTCACAATTGAAAGTTTGAGGGGGCCATTGTCAATTGAGTGGTAGTTTGAGGGGGTTATGTGGACTTTCCCCTAGAAAATATTATAACCTTGGAGGTGGAGATAAGTATGGTAATAATCTGATTACAATCAATCTTCTAAAAGATAAAATATCATAGCATATCATATGTTCTAATATATTCTAAAAGATAATTATCCTATAAGGTAAATACCTCACTATATTATATATTCTAATATGTTAACATATTGCTCTAGGGTTTGTTCTCTATAGTCGCCAAAGAAAGGAGTGAGATCTGAGACATCACGGGAGGAGGGAGCCTCCCCCCCCCCCCCCCCCCCCCCCCCCCCCTCTTCTACTCCCTTCTACCTTCCTTCCCTGTCCCCTTCTTGCCTCTTTGGAGGTCTTTCTATCTGCCTCTTTGGAGCCCCTCTTTAGAGGTCATTCTATCCGCATCTTTTTCGGCCAGATCCCACATATCAAACCCCTTACCACAATCAACACTCGTTTTCCACCATCTCTATTGTGTCTTTCGCTGGATCTGTCAATCTTTTCAGCTCAAAATCTTTCGAAGATAGATTTATTTTCCTACATCAGACCCAGCATGACACGTGCCCCCTACCTTCCACCGATTTTTTTGTTTTGTGTGTTCTGTTCTTGTTTTATTTTATAATGTATTTTTCTGTTTCTTTGTGATTCATTTTTTAGTTTGTTTGACGTTTTCCTAGATTTGACTTCAATAGAAATTTATGGGGTGAAGGTTTAGTCGTTTTATACGAATCCTTAAGAATAATGGTATTGGGTTTTCGGTCAGTCTTTTGTTTTTGTTCTAGTTCTCGAAACAAGCTTTCAATATCTACGTGATAATTCTCTTATAGATGCCCAAACGTATAAAAGAAAACCGTGTTTTATGTGTAGAGAGACTATTACTCTCAACCATAATTTTCACATAATGACCTAATAAAGTCTAATAGGCCAACTTCACTTATATATAGGATGAGAGTAGAGGGTTTTCTCATGTGTGCACAAAATTTGGCCCATCCTATTATTGACCTAAAACTAAACAAATGACTATATTAATCCACACAAAAGGAATAAATACAACAGAGCCAAGATAATCATGATCTGAGGGGTCGAACTAAAAGTATGCTAAACACAATTTAAAATACAAATAGAGTAATTTATCACATAATATGTATATCACAAAAGTATATCTATAAAATTTCATAAATATGTGCTAAAAGTAATATATTAGCAACATAACATGTTGGCACTAGTACATAAAAGTAATTTAAAACTGTCGAAATGGGGCCGAGTATTGTAGCATCTCTCGGTATGATGAATGAATGAATTTTTGGTAAACAGAAATAATAATAATAATAAAAAAAAAAAATTTAACAAAAAAAAAAAAAAAAAAGGCAACGAATGAATCAAAAGTGTCCAGTAAAATGAATCAATTATTCATTCACAAAACAATTAATTCATTCAAAATGATTAATCACTTTGCACCCATTGATGTAACGTAAAAATACATGCTATATATGCCTCTCTACTAAATTTGAAAGAGAACGACTTCCATATGGTTGTGGCATAAACCATGTTTGTTGTGCCCTCCAATTATGGTGAGCCACATAAGTTTGGAACACCCAAACAAGTAGAGAATAACTTCAGTTCGGTTAGGGCAAAAAACCCCCACTTGTTGCCCACCAATGAAAATGTGACACCTTAGTATTGAACTTGATAAGAAAATAAAACCAAAACGCCTGATTATATCTAGTTAAATTAACAAAATACTTAGAAAAATGTACAGCCACCAAAATGGAAGAGGAGCCACCCAGAGGGAGGTGGGGGCGGCTCGACACCACCTCTGGCCAGCGCGCGGAGCCACCTCTCCTCCCTCTGGGGTGGCGCGCAGCCACCCCAAGGCCTAGGGGGTGGCTCGCGAGCCACCCCAGTAGTGGATGTGGTGGCCGCGAGCCACCCTAGATCTGTCTAGGGTGGCCGCGAGCCACCCCAGATCTGTCTGGGGTGGCCCGCGTCTTTGGGGTGGGCTCGCGCCACCCCCAGTGGTGGCTGGGGTGGCCGCAAGCCACCCCAAATCTGTCTGCGGTGGCTTGCAACCACCCCCACCACCACGGGGGGTGGCTCACGCGACCACCCCATGGCTACTAGGGGTGGCCGCGCGGCCACCCCTTTGGGGTGGTTGCTTCCCCTAGCCTTACTTTAGGACTTCAAATATTTTTTTGTTTTTTAAAGATTAATAATTAGGTGTAGTTGTTTTTATTTTGTAAACTTAAGTTTGATAGGATTGGGTTAGGTGTCAACTTCTTATTGGTGGCAAAATTCCCCTCATTTTTGCCACAACCGAACAACAGCACCTCTCAAACAAGTAACAATGAAAGAGGGCGTTTTCTATGCGGTCGTTGCACAAAACTCCACTTTTGTGCCACCACTAAAACCTTGATAACTCAGCTTGGAACAAAAATAAGAAAACTGATGGGACACACCTGATTTTTTCTCCCTAACAACCAAACTTCACACACGTCAAAGAGTTTCCTCATTGCCCAGCCACCGCCCAGAAAAACGACTGCTGCTCCTGCTGAGGGACTGAGAAAAACCCATTGATCCACCTAGGTAAGTTCTGAGAAAAACCCAACACCACAGTTTTTTTCACTATAGGGAAATTCGTTGTGAAAATACACCTATTGATCCACCTATGTATTTTTTCAAAATACATAGGTGTAACTTGCTTCTTCACAGCAATTTGTGATCACACCGACGCCGCTCATCTCAGATTGTGCTGCCACCCCCAGCCTGCCGGCACTTTGCCCAGCTGCCACCGCCACCCAGACCCCCCACTCCCCACCCACTGGAATTGGTTTTCCTAAAATCTTGCCAAGGCCCAAAAATATGCATTCACACTTTCTGAAGGTGGATGAGAAATACCAGTTGCAGGTTTCTCCATTATTGTAGGAGATCGAAGAAGACGAAAGAGAGAGTTTACCCTTTTCTGCCAAGTTCGTGACCCACGACTGTGACCCGCACGGTCAGCAGACCCAGGCGTGGGTCTGGTCTGGCCTCTCTCCTTTCCCCTTCTCACCGGCGGGGAGGATGATTTGGGCGTGGGTCTCTCTTCTTTCTCTCTCTCAGCTCATAATCCTGTGTTTCCGCTGTAGCCAATTCTTGTACAATTTTTATGTTTAAGCTTAGGTGTCATTCTCTCATTGGTGGGCAGAAAATCCCTCATTTATGCAATGAACCCATAGAAGTTATACTCAACAATGAAAACACAAGATAACTCTCTCAAGAACACCACCCCATCCCTCCGCTCCTCCGTCCCCACACAACGCCACGCCGACTGCAAACAAACCTAGAAGACATCCAGCAAATACATCTCGCCAGTGATGCCAATAATCATCAACTCGAGAAACTCCGACTAGAGCAGCATGTGCAATGTTCATCCAACCGGTGGAGGACCCAAAAATTTATTTTAATAAGAGCAGAAATAAAATAATTAATTATTATTATTTTTTTTTTTTCGCTTTATATATTATATTTTTATTATAATATGATAAATATAATTTAAAATATAAATTATAAAACAATATGTATATCACAAAAAGTATATTTATGAGATTTCATAAATATATGCCAAATTGATATAACAGTTAATATGTAAGTACTAGTACAAAAAAAAAATACAAAGTGTCTAAAATTGCATTCTACGTAATTTTAGAGAAACAAAATCATCAAATATCAAATCTGAATTAAAGCTTTCGGAAATTTTCCTTTCAATGTAGACAACTAAATTATTCGCAAGTATCAAACAATAACAAATAACATACCTGAAATTGGCAATAATCTACTTAAACTCATTAATGCTTTGACAAAATTCCAAAAGTATATATAAAAAAAATAAAAAATAAAAAATAAAAAATAAAAAAAAGAGAGAGGAGGTACCAATATTATTTTAATCAGAATAAGATAAACAAAATTTTAATATCTCATAACTCATAAAGCAACAATTTTATATATGTATAGTCTAGTCTTCTAGAAGCAAGGGAAACGATTACACTAAGCTATATGGAGAAAAGACAAAAAAAAAAAAAAAAAAAAAAAACTGAAGATAAACGAAGCTCTGAAACAGAGTTACGGAGGGGAAGAAAAAGACTCACCGTCACAGCGTCACTCTGCTCACGCCCAGCGAAAAGCTCAAAATCTCAATCCCTCTGGGCAGCGGCACAGCAGCGGATGTACGGGGGCAAGCGAAAATCGAATTTAGGAGTGGACTCCTGGTGGGTATTTCTGATATGCCATGCTTAGTCCCTCTAAGGCTAAGCTCTCTTTTGTTTTTCCTAATCCTAGGTCTGGCAGTTTGGGTTACAGAGGGTTTGGCCGTTTGGGTTGCAGAGGGTTAGGGTGAGATTTAATTTTTTTTGTTTACTTTTCTTTAGATCGAGTCTAAAATGACTTTTCAATTTCCTTTCAATTTTCACAATGCTCTCAATTCTCAAATTGCAGCTTCTTCTTGTGCAGTGTGAAGCAATTAAGTTTATTTTCTTCATTTAAAAAAAAAATTAGGTTGGTGTATATTTTGTAGGGGCTAAAGCATTAAGGGTAAAAAAATTGAACTTAAAATTGCTTGAGAAATTAAAAAAAAAAAAAAAATTACCAGGGCGCCCGCCCTTTGTATCCTCCTCTGGATTCATCTAATATATTCATTGTGGTACTACGGGCGGCTAGGACTAATCCTTCATGATCCCGTGCAATAATACAAATCCCTATGCATTCTTGAACCACAGCCACATCTCAAATAAGCTTAACCGTACCTGTAGGAGGCTTCTTCCATAATGACGTTACTTCTTCTTGTGTAATACTCTTTACACTCTCCTCTTTAAAGTAACCCTCCTAAATTTTTCAATAGTGTCTCGCTTCTTGACAAACTTGGTTAGGATGAGTATATTCACTTCCATGTACAACATTATTCCTTCGAAACAATATTTTTCTAGCCACCACCACCATCAGTTCGAGATCGACCAACTCACAGCCTCTAATTGTCAGCTCCTCAAACACATGAAAAAGAAGGACCCTCACCACTACATTTTTGGCTCTTTTTTGGACTACACCCCCAAACATCTTGTGCAGATTGACAACTCCATTGAATATGTTTTACTGTTTCTTCATCCCTCCCCCGAATAGGGGCATTGGGCTTCATTCACTACACCTTTTCAGCGTAAGTTTTCTTTCACTGGCAGGAGATTATTACATGCTCTCCACATGAACATTTTAGCCGCATTTGGTATTTTTAAATTCCATACAACTTTCCAAACTATATTTCCCTTCACATTGCTTGGATCCCCCACCATGTCTCATGGATTGGATCTCATTTTCCATGTGATACTGATACACACTTCTGATTAAAAAAACACCATTTGATGCACACCTCCAAATCAACAAGTCCTTTGGTAGTGTTGGACTTAATGGAATGGAACAAAATAAATTTCGACTTTGATTACAATCCCTTTGTGGCCTTGTGAAATATGTTGACTAGGACAACCTTTTGCGACGATATATCTTTACCCAAATATTTGGGCTTAGCCCAACCCTTTCGAAATTGACAAATACACTAACAAAAAAGGGCCGGCCCATCATTTGGGGGATATTGGCGTCACGTATAACCTCAAAAGTCAATAGTGATGAGTCAGCCCTACTTTGGGACGATGGAGAAGGATTGGTGTGCAATTTTTTTTTTTTTTTTACATGTCCAATTAGTAACTCTGTTTCATTAGGCGTGGTCAACAATCAATTGAGCTATTAGAGATATTTTAAATTGATAAATTATCAGTTTTCTTAAAAGTTTAAGTTGATAGAATGAGAAAAATTTAATCACTTAATCATTATTTGCTCAACATATGGAATATTTAATTTAAATAGAGGGTGAATTGACGGAGTCAAGGTTCGATCTCATGACCTTTGACTCTAATACCATGACAGAGTAAATTTAATTACTTAATCATTACTTTAACATAAAATAAAAGAATGGATGATTAATTTGGTGAAGAAATTGTTGTCCTCTTAAAATATACATTTTTTCTTTTCTTTTCCTAATTCTTGATTTAGTATGTTATGAAGTAGTTGGGGGTGCTTAACCGAAAATATTCACAGATTTGTAGCAAATTCATACAAACTTATCTAATAAAGTGATATATATCCCTTAACATGTGCTTCTCACATGTTTTTTTAATAACTATAGGATACATGTAATTTTATTAGATGGGTTTGTACAGAAAAAGCCGTGAGGTTCCAAGGTAAGGTCCTTGATTACAATTACTATAACAGTTATTTTTAGGAAAAATTTTTGCTTAAATTTTTATCACTTTTGCAATTACACTCCTATATATATATATATATATATATATATATATTAAAAATCAATTTAGTGCATTCAAATTTAAAAAGTTTGCAATGTCACATTTCCGTTAGAATTTTTTGTTGAATCCAAACAAAGGGGTGAAAAAAATCCCAAAATAATCAAGATTTTTTTGTTAATTTTTTTTTTTTTTTTTTAATTTAAAAAAAAAGTTCACAATACACATTGGATTTGGTGACCCATGTGTGGACACAATGTTTTTTTTTTTTAACTAATGTAATTTTGTAATTTTACAAGGAGTATATGGGTACTTTCACCCATTTATGATTTGATTTAACCTCAAACCCTAATAATGTGGGTAACATTGCAAACTTTTTAAACTTTGATACAATAAATGAGTAAATTGAGAGTTTTTTAAGTTCAAGAGAGTAGTTGCAAATACAATAAAAGTTCAAAAATGTTAAGTGAAGTTTTCCACATTTTTATTTCTTTTAAATTTTTAGTAACAACATTGATCATTAATCATCACAAGTATAATGTATATGAAGGAATATGTAGAGTGTAAATAAGGTGTTGCATCTTTTGCACACTGCCATGGGCAAGAATGGCGAAAACTGAAACTGATCCATAATATTCATAAAAAAATAAATAAAAATAAAGAATACCGAGTCCTATAGGGACCCCACTGCAACTCACTCGGGACCCGTTCAGACCACGCCTAGACCCTATCGAGACCTCGCCTTGACCTGCCCAGGACCGACAGAAACATTTTCGTAATTTAGAGTTTAATATGATTTTTCATACACACCAAATGTTGAAAAATGTGTTTCAGGAAAATGTTTTCTACTGAAAACATTTTTCGACATCAAGGATCTGACTGGGACCTCGCTAGATTTTCCATACATGCCAAATTCCAAAAAATATTTTCTAATAAATCATTTTCTAGGAAAATGTTTTCCACCGAAAATATTTTTCGACGTCGGGTCCCGGCGAGGTCCCGATCAAGTCCTAGTAGGTCCCGGCAGGGTCCTGGGCGGGTCATGGCAAGGTCCTGGACAGGTCCTTGGCAAGTCCTACCGAGATCCAAGGCAAGTTTGGTCGGATCCCGGGTGAGTCCTAGTCAAGCCCCGGAGGGGTCCTAGGCAGGTCATGGGTGGGTCCTAGACGGGACCTGGTCAAGTCCCGGGCAGGTCTTGGTGGAGTCCTAAGCAAGTCATGCGTGAGTCCCGGGCGGGCTCCTGGTCAAGTCCCTGGCAGGTCTTGGCGGGATCCTGGCGAGGTCCCAGTGGGATCCTAGCGAGGTCCCAGGCAGGTCTAGTCAGGTCCCGGGCGGGTCCTAGTCAAGTCTTGGGCGAGTCCCTGCGAGGTCCCGGGCTGGTCCCGACAGGATCCTGGTCAAGTCCTGGGCGAGTCTTGGCGAGGTTCAGGCGGGTCCCGGTCAAGTCCCAGCCGAGCAGGCACTAGGTGAGTCCCAACGAGGTCCTAGGCAGGTCAGGTCAGGTCTCGGGTGGGTCCAGGTCAAGTCTTGGTAGGGTCCATCAATTTGAGAATGAGATGCTCAAACCCGAAAAATTGTTTACGATTTTCAAAAATGGAAACTATTTTTCGAAAATTAAAGAAGAATTTTCGGTTAAAGGAAAAATATTTTCCGTTGGCTATTATCTTCGGTCGCACCAAACACCCGAAAATACGAAAAACATTTTCCGAAAATCGTTTTACGGCAAAACAAATTGTGCATAAGCCTACTATTACAAAGGATGGGCGATCCTAAGGCACCCATCTGCCTCTCGAAAGGATAATTGGACTTGGCCACTAATATATATATATATATATATAAAGAGTTTATTATTATTATTATTATTATTTATAAATTATTCTATATACAATTCAATAGGTTAGTTGTTTTGTTAGTGGGTTGGAGGAATCTATAAAGGCAGAGGTACTAGCAGGAAGGCCAAATAGTCTCTCATTAACCATTGGTTTGGCAAGAGTCAATGAAGCCTGAAATGAAGCCTTAAGGAGGGCGACCCCATGTGACTTGTTACAAACCCAAAATAACCATCTCCAACCATGACAAGCTTTGCCAATCAAGAAATTAACCACCGAGGAACTACAAGAGAGGCAGGGAAAGGGGCTGTGTTTCAAGTGCAATGACAAATACAGCCTGAATCATCGCTGCAAACCTCTCTTTATGATAGAGGCATGTTTGGGGAAAGATGATGATGGAGATGAAGAGGGCAAAGAATACATCTTATAGCAATTTTCACCTTGAGGACAAGGGCATTGTTAGGGGAGGGGAATGATATATTCTTTTGTTAGGGCTCAAGTAGAAACTAATAAGGAGTAAGTCTCTATTTATTTTCTATCTTTATTTTCTAGTCTAATAAGGAATATATTTTCCAAGTCCAATAAGGAGAGTAAATCTCCCAGTCCTAAGTTGATTATGATTCTATGCAAATCATAATCCAATATGAAAAGGTATTAGTATGAAACAAAATAGAATCCTAGTCCAAGGCAAATTAGGTATTATATTGCTCTATGTAACTATTCTTCCATTTAAAGGAGAAACTATCAATAAATAAGTATGAGTTGATTATTATTTGAAAATATAGTTTGCTGTGTATTGGAGGTCAAGGCTCCCTCGAAGTAGTCATTGGAGATCACGGCTATCTCGAAGTAGCCAATTTATCCTTTCCTATGTTTTGTTATTAGTTGATTTGCATCATTAGTAGGAGAAATATGAGAGCCAACAATGGGCTGAAAGAGGCTTGAGTTTTAAACAATACATCAAAGACCGAAGATATTGGGCCAAAAATTGGTCTAGGACCAACAATAGACCAAAAAAGGGCAACATGCCTCTTTTGAATTTTATATATATAATTGTTGCTTTACAAGTTATGAGTTATTAAAATTTTGTTTCTCTTATTCTGATTAAAACAATATTTGCATTTTTTATATATATATATACTTTGTGATTTTGTCAAGTATCAATGAGTTTCAGTAGATTATTGCCAATTTCAGGTACGTTATTTGTTATTGTTTGATACTTGCGGATAATTAAGTTGTTATTTGTTATATTTTTAAAAGCTTCAATTCAAATTTGATACTGGATGATTTTGTTTCTCTAAGATCACGTAGAATGCAATTTTAGACACTTTATATGTCAAACTGATATATCAATTTGACATATATTTATGAAGTCTTATAGATATGTTTTTTATGATACACATATTGTGTTATAATTTATATTTTGAATTTTATTTACCATATTGTAATGAGGGAGCAATTTGCCGTTGTTTGATTCTTATTTTCTATAAAGAATGCAATTTGTTCCAAAAATCGTTAAATGTCACGTTTGAATCAATCAACTTATAACACTTGTCACTCATAATATATATATATTAAAAAAAAAAAATGGATAGGCGGCTCTACTATCCCCTTTGAGCTAAATGGCGGAACCACCTACAAAATTATTACTCCGTTGTTCAAATCATTTCATTGGTCATATTATTATTATTTTAAGCAGTCTTCTTAGATTGTTATTGAATTTTATCTAGATTTTTTTTTTTTTTTTTTTAATCAATGGGGGAGAGGAGGAAAAAGGGGAATATATTTTATAGATGTGATTCGCAAGCTATACCATAAGCTGGGTAGGTTTTCATTGAGAGAATGAATTTTTTCTTTTTTTTTTTTTTCAAACTGCATTTTCATTTTTCCTATTCTGTGCAGCTTTGCAACTTCATCCAGGTAAGAACAAGCATCCCAAGGCTGAAAATTGCTCTTAAGCTTGTCACAGAGGCTAGCAGTAGCTTTTGGAGCAAAATCAAGTGATCTCAGCAATTGCTTGAAAGGGCTGGAGTTCCATGATTCATTTTGTATTACTATCTGCTAGTGTCCAAATTCCAATCACATAATTCTTTTTCTTTTTCAACTAAATTATTACACCTGCCATGCATCCATGCATCCAATTGATCAAATTTCTTATGTTGAAGAAAGCTTACATTACAAATACTCTATTGACAAACACAGCAAGAGAGAGGATACTAGTTACCACTCCACACAATCTTCCAACAACCCAAAGTTCAGTCGTCAGTTACTACCCAAAAACTTCACTTGTTTATTATTTATCAAATCATTATCTACTATTTAAAATTAATCAAAACACTCTTTAAGGTATGCTTCGTTATCAAATGAATCCCTCCATACACTTATTGTTAAGGTTTTTAACAGAATTTGTGACATGTAAGTGTAAGACCACATCAAACACATTAAAATAACTCAACAAAAGTGTGAATTCAACTTGACATGTGGTAAAACAAAACAAAATAAAATAATAAATAAATAAATAAGGAGGCAGATGGATGGGTAGTTGACAAGGGGTGAGGTGGGTCAACCCATCACTGGCTTTGTTTACAGGCTGAAGGCGTGAATCACAATTCACTCATGCATGCCCTTTGTAAAGCAACTTTAGCCCCCCTCTTTTGTTGGGGGTGAGGCGACCCACCCACTCCCTCTATAAGGGGTGTGTGGCCACCTTACAAGCTCTTGTTGGTGTGAGGGTGCATGGTAGGTGGCTACTCGCTACAAAAATATATATTTTTTTGTCACGGACTGTTAGTGACGTGTCAAGGGTGTTAACATATTACTAAAGGTTAGTGACGTTTCAATGGTAACGTGTTTGACAGGTTAAAAAATTAGTCGTAACTACTAGAAATGTAGTAACGTGTCATATTACATTTAGTAACGTGTTAGTTTTGACATGTTACCACTATTTTGGTAACGTGTCAAAACTAACATGTAATGTTACCATTTGATAACGTGTCATTATTGACACATTACAAAATATTGGTAACATTTACACATAACACATCACCTTAAGGTGACATGTGAAATGCTGTGACACATCACTATTTGATGACATGTCACAGTGAACACGTCACCATTTATGGCAGGAAAAAAAAAATTTCTCATTTTCTCTAGCCGTTATACTCGAATTTAGGAGCCGCCACTTGATATACGAGTTATATTAACCTAACTATCAGAACCTATCGCAAACTACCACAAAATTCAATAATCCAACTATCAATCTATATATAAATAATATATCAATCTATCAATCCAACATCAATCTAAATATAATAATTCAACTATATATATAAATAATCCAACTACCACAAATATATACATCACAACCGGTACCTATCACAAATAATCCAACTATAAATATATATACATCAAAGTAGGAAACACAATACAACTTACATTATATACGAATACAAAAAACGTAAGTCTTAAGTTATACACAAAAAACTATCAAACAAACACTAGTCCAACGAAATCCGAGTGAACATCATCATAATCATTATCTCTCGACTTCTCAACACTAACTGCAAATGATAAAACAAACAATTAATCAGCAAATTGACACTTGTGATAGAATCTTATCAAGTCCTAAGAGATGAGCAATATCCAAGTAAATTCATTATACTCAATCATATTCTGGTTTAACAAATCGAATGATTGTCACATAAACAACTTCAACATATATATCTATGCGACCTACGCACAAACACGTATACATCTATATATATGTTTATTCAATGAGGCAGCTTCAACAAATATGGTAAGATTAAATATGCAAAGCTCCAACCACAACAAAACCAACCAAGAACAATAAAGTAGATTATTTTAAGTTAAGTATATACGCTATTTGATTATTGTACATTGCATTTTTATTAAGTCAGATATATACTCAAGGGGTTGCTGAACGACGGGTATAATGTCTTGACAAACAAGACTTTTGTCCAGCCGGTGTCCGGTGTTGGCTTTCATTGTGATCGTCGTCCTCAGCTTCTATTCTTACATCATCTACACATATTACGTTGCAATTGTGTTATATAAATACATGTGTCGCATAAAGATACGAGCAAAGTTTATTTATCAAACAAAATTACTAGCCATTTAAATGATAGTCATCTCGTAAGATAATCGTGTTACTAAAAGAGAAATAATAAGAATATATTGTTACTTGATCGACTATCCACTGAAGATCTCACAATCACATGGGCTAGGGCATCTGAGTCTTGTGGAGCCCTAACAGTCGTCACCTCTAGCTTGGAGCTCATACATCTCGAGCCCTCAAAGTTGCGAAACTGGGCCTCATACGTCGCCATTTGCGTACGATCTGCGAGGCCATATGTGAAGCCATCTGCACAGCCATCTGCTCAGTCACCTGCGCGGTCACCGCCGCAGTAATCTCTTCCCTCTGCTGGGCCAGCATCGCATCCATTTGCTCCTTGTGCTTCTCCCACTTAGCTTCAATGGCTCTTTCAAGTTCAGCACGAGAGACTAATGAGCCGCTAGGGTTCAACGACCGTGCTTGGGATGGTATATAATATTAGTGGATGGTGCCGTGCACAGGCAGAATATTCTTATTGACCCCTCGAACACGACCCGCATATTCAGGCTTATTGCTGTGCGCCTAGGCTTACGCGTCATTTTGTGTCCACCGAATCATCCTCTAGGGCCCATCTACTAGTTCCACAGGGTCAATTTCCAATAGTTCCTCCATCCGTGCCTGTACATTACATTATACATGATCATCGTTATATATATAATTGTTAAGACTCAATAAGTTAATACATAAATAAAAATTCATGACAAGGTGTAAGGCACTTACAATTCTCTCTGCGACCACCAAATTTGGGCAGCTACCATCTTTCTTTATATGGGTCTTGATGTAATTCATCGCTTGCGTAGGAGCCCTGCCCGAAATAATTACCTACAATAGTTCAAACCATCAATGAAACATTCGTATACATATATTACACAATATATGACATATACACATACATATGGTAAATTAGAGTAGTATATCCTCATATGACACCCTTGCGTAGCTCTTCGAGCCGGTGTAGTATGGTATTTGATTCCGTGCTCATATGTCTCTCATGTGCTGAGCATATTCTTACAAACACAACATGTAAACGTTATTAATAGCTGAGCCATCGAATAATTACAATTAACAAAACACAAATAGTTTAAAATTGTGACCTACTTGATAAGCGGGATCACACCATTTCACCAACAATTTTTTCACATCTACGGGGTTGTACCTTGCAATTGTCTGGCCCATCCTCACCGCCATTGTCGCAGGAGTATCGCCGTGCTGAATGTTGAGCTTATTCTTTAACTTGTGCCTCAAAAGCTTCAACTTCTCGCCCACGTCTCTGAACGCGTCCTTTTTTATTACCGCCTTATCCGACTTAGGCATGGTGTAGAAGTGATACTGCATTAGTTAAAAACTGAGGTATTAAAGCGTTGGTTGTTTTACAAAATTTAATATACAAATACTACATATCATAAATTAAGAACATCTAATCTACACTTAACATCAATGAATTAAATAAATCCTCCTTCGTATTTTCTGGTACCTCCTTTCAGTCGTCGGATAGCCTGATAAAGGACCGGCTCTTGACAATCTTGCCCGTCATCAATCTAAATTTTCTACTACCACACACTATTATACTTCATGACGTTCCTTTTCCCTTTGGGAATGTCCCATAACTTGTACGAGTCATTTACGATCAACACTTCAAATTTATCTTCTCGATCTACAATGATGTTTAACTAACACACAAATGGTGAAACAAATATTATTTGAATTTATGTACTAACTGCATGTACCATCATGTGTAAAAATGTACATATTTATGGTTCTGAAGAGCATACATACATACCTATTGTCCGAACCTGGTTGACAGCTAATACTGGCCAAGCAGGGTCATCATGCTACTGACCGTGTGCGTCACATGTCCCATCCTCCAAGTCATCGGGGGCCTGTGTCTCACTATCATCTAAACGTATGTTGCTATGTGGCAGCCGATCAAAACAGTCGTGTGGCAATAAACCCATTTGGGTCAATGCGGGTCCCGGGGATTCGTCTGAGTTGCGAGGAATAGGCTCATATCGATACACTAGCTGGGTAAGGCCAGTCGGACGGGATGGGTCAGAGAAATTCAGGCCTAGATCAATCGAAGAGCCGAAAATGTCGAAGACATAATTGTCTCTCGCAGGTGTCTGGCCTTTCACATGCTCTGAAAGTATCGGTCAATACCCTCATCGCTGCCTCAGAAGCATAGCAGCTTCCTACGACTCACTGTCAGTAAGGTCATGATGCAATCTCGACCCATGGTCACCCATAGTTTGCCATCCAGAAGATTGTGCCCTTCGTCCTCTTGTCTTCCCCTGAGTACTCATATCAACCTGCGAAATACACCACGCACCCAATTAGTTATGTGTATAGTGTAAAAAATATTTACCGCTTATATAAAGAAAAATTGACAATCAATGTACTAATAAATAACAACAAGCCAATCAATGTATAATATTTAATTCGTATAGAATGACATACGCATCGATTGGTGCTAAACCGGGTCGGACGTATTGGATGTCATCGTGCGGATTGTACTGGTGATTATTGTTTAATAGGAGTGGCTCACTTTCATGATAGTTGGCATGATCATCATGAGGCCCTTGACCCTGACAAACGTCGTAGACGTTTCTAGGTTTAGTTCTCACAGCGCAAGCCCAATCTAGATTCCTTTCATCTTCAACGTAAAAAACTTAGTCCACTTGGAAAATTAGTACATATGGCTCATCACTAATCAGCTCCCCCCTATGGACAAGGTTTTTGAAGTTGATAAGCATTAGGCCATACTCGTCCACCTTGTATCCTTTTTCCCTTGTGTTGTCCGCCCAATCACACTTGAACATAACATACTTCGTCCTATCGTAATACTCCACCTCAAGTATTTGAGTTACCTTTCTATAGTATGTTTCTCCATCAACAGTTGGCATGCGCACGCCACTGTTCAGAGACCTCATTCCCACATCATGTGCAACAGTGCGAAAAAACTTGACATTGACCACATATCTATTATATTGAACTGCTGAGATCATCAGCCCTCTAGAATGCATTACTAATTTGTCACCCATATCTTTCCTGTGTCGATTGTTTGAACAATCGACCTACAAGTCATATACAATGATAAAGTGTAGTTAGTGCAGTGAGAAAATATTTTGAAATTTATTAGGTGTGCATGACATTAGTCTTACATAATCACGGTACCAATCGCAAAAATGCTCAAAATATTGGGTTTCCAACTTATCGTCCATAGTTTGCCCCTTGTTTGCAATTTGCCTAATCGAATCCTTGTGCATCCTACATTTTGAAATTAAATCCATTAATTATAATTCACAACTAATGGTGTGACATGATATGCACATGCATATCTTTATTATTCAATACTCACGTCCGCAATTGGAGGAACTCCTCTGAGTTAAACATAATATAACGGTAAATCTGTGTCAATATGAGTTGGTCGAGTATGACTCGTGTTCTCGCCCCTTTAGGCCAATCAGGCTTTCGTTGCGGCCTATTGTGAAATGTCGATGCGTTCTCTAAATACATCGAGCAGAACGTCACCAACTCGGTTGCTATGTAGCCCACTGCAATGCAGCCCTTAAGAACCGCTTTATTACGCACAGTAGATTTGAACCCCCCCAAGGCTCCTATATATTAAAACCAGTCAATCATTGCATTTAGTAATTGTTTTCAAATAAATATAGGGCAACAAAATTTATATTTTGATTTTTTACGCGAAATTTTACCACTCTCCCGGATAGATCCACTTATACTGTACTAGTCCACCGAGTCAGCATTCACGAACAAGATGCACGACAACGTGAACCGTGCTGGTGAAGAAACTGAGGGGGGAATACCTGTTCCATCTTGCACAGAGTGATATAGATGTCAGACTCAAGTTGGGTCATATCCTCTTGTGTCAACACTGTTGAACATATGCCCCTGAAAAATACAGACATCTCAACCAGAGGTCTAACAATGCTACCGGGCAGTGATCCACGCAATGCAATCGAGAGAAGCTATTGCATCAATACGTGATTGTCATGACTCTTCAAACTCGATATCGTCCGTTGCTTAAGTTATACACTTCGAAAAATGTTCGAGGCATATCTCGATTCTCCCATCATCACCCGTAAAAGGATGAAGTGTATGTCTCAAACCCATTTCTTGCAAGTCTTTACGGGCTTAAAGGTTGTCCTTCGTTTTCTCCTTAATGTCGAGTATTGTGCCAATTATATTGTCCATCACATTTTTCTCTATGTGCATGACATCAAGGTTGTGCCGCAATAAATTATAGGGAAAAATATAAAAAATCTCCCCAAACTACCGGTCATTTTCGATTTAGCCCCCTAATGTTCCAAAAGTGATAAAGTAGCCTCCAAACTACCAAACTATTGCATTTTAGCCACTCCGTTAGTCAAAACCGTCAGTTTGGACAGAAACTGCAAAATGACGTCATTTTGTTATGGGTAAGTTACTACAATGCCCTTTTATGAAAAAAAAAATTGGAAAAAATATAAAAAAGCCCCCCAAACTACCAGCCGTTTTTATTTTAGCCTCATAATGTTCTGAAAGTGATAAAGTAGCCCCCCAACAAAACGACATCGTTTTTCAGTTTCCGTCCAAACTGACAGTATTGACTAACAGAGTGGCCAAAATGTAATAGTTTGGTAGTTTGGGGGGCTACTTTATCACTTTTGGAAGATTAGGGGGGCTAAATCAAAAACGGCTGGTAGTTTGGAGAGCTTTTTTATATTTTTTCCTAAATTATATTTCTAGTACAGCAACGGAAAGAAAATATTTTTCTTCTTCCACAATACATTATCAGTCCTCTTCCTTTTTGCATGTGATTTATCAACGGCCTTTGACTTATCGGCGCTCTCATCGCCATATACCATCCCTTCTAACTGTTTCAGGATTTCATCTCCATCTGGCACATCGAGGACACATTCTAGTTCCTGGTTATAGTCAAATGTTCTTTTATTCTTCCTCCACGGATGATCCATGGTAGGGCTGGGCACGGGTCGGGGTGGGGCGGGTATCCAGGTTTTTCCCACCCGCCTCGCACCTTGCGGGTTTGGGATTTTCCAACCCGCCACCCGAGCCCAATGACCAAGATCCGCACGGGTCGGGTCGGGTTAACTACGATGCTATAAGAGGAACGTAAAAAATAAGGAAAAAATGCCAAAACATGAAAAACGGCGTAGGGGGAAGAACTCATCGGAAACTCATCTCTGGCAGCTCAGAAAAGTGGCGCAGGCGATTCAGATCGAAGAGAAATAAGGGAAGAACTCACTGGAAACTCGTCTCCCGCGGCTCAGAAATGCGGCACAGGCGATTTAGATCGAAGAGAAACAATTTCTCCTTCATTTTCTGATTCAGATCCGCACGGGTTAAACGATTTCTCGAGTCTCGCCTCTGGATCTCTCGCTCTCGCCTCTGGATCTCTCACTCTGTGCGGTGTGGCTGTGTTGAGAACCTCTCCATCTCTCACTCCGGTGCTCAGCTGCTTCGATCTCTCACTCCGTACGGTGCAGCTGTGTTGAGAAAGGGGCGGTGCGGCTGCTTCGATCTCTCACTTCGGGTTTTTCCCACCAGCAGTGCTGGGTGAAAGTGAAAGGGCAAAAGGCCAAAATCGAATGGGTTATGTGTTTGAGGGTATCTTGGGTTTTCTTTTTTTGTTTTATGACCTTTAGTGCGGGTCGGGGCGGGTACCCGCATAAGAAATATTAGTAAACCCAAAACCCGCCCCGCCCCACACGGGTTGGATAGTCCCAACCCAAACCCGCGAAAATAAACACTAAACCCGCACGGGACGGGGCGGGTCTGCGGGTTGGGCGGGTTTTTGCCCAGCCCTAATCCATGGGCAAGTATTGTCTATGCCCCATAAAGCAAAAATAATTTTCGTGTTTTAACCTTCTAGACCTTGTTGCATGCATACAGCAAGGACATGCCTTTCCACCCCTGGTAGGCCACCCAGACAAGTTCGCATATGTCAGGAAGTCATTAATTGCCCATATCAGTTGCACTCGGAGCATAAAATTCTTTTTCAGGAAGACATCAAATGTTCATACCCCCACATTTCATAGTTGTTGTAATTCTTCAATTAAGGGTTGCATGTAGACATCTATATCCATTCTAGGTGAACTTGGGCCTAGAATAATCAGGGATAATATGAAAGATGTTTGTTTCATGCACATCCAAAGCACCAGGTTGTACGGTATAAGCATTACAAGCCAAGTACTATGAGATGTGCTCATGTTCCCAAAAGGATTAAATCCATACGAGGTTAGGCCAAGTCCTCTGCTCATACTGTCATCTGAAAACTCAAGATATAAATTGTCGAATGACTTCTATGCTTCGCCGTTGGCCGGATGCCTCAATACGCCTTCAGCATGCCACCTCATATAGGGTACAGTATGCTCTAACATAAACAGTCTATGTAGTTGTGGTATGATTGGAAACCACCACAACACCTTGACCAGACGTCTCTTAGTCGACGATATGGGGTGGCCATCCTCGTCCAAATGAATTTCATCATTCCACTTAGATTTTCCACATTTAACACATGAATCTAACTCCTTATTGCCCTCCAAAATAACATACAATGATTGTGACCAGCCAGAATCTTCTCATACCTGAATCCCATGTCCCTTAGAAATCGTTTTGCCTCATATGTATTAATTGGAAAAGCTCCATCGTCTGCAGACAGAAACTGATTGATGAACTCAAGGAAACACAAGAATATCGTATTACTAACTTCACCCACACACTTCAAACTGTACAAATGTACAGTAACACTCAGCTTGCTATGTTTGGTCTTATCATGAAGCGGTTTGTCTATCTTTTTAAGCAATTCCTCATACTTTCGCACGTCACCTCCATCGGCTTCGTCATGCACAATGTGTTCTTCCTCACCATGCACCTCAACCCAAGGCTCACTGTTGTCATCTCTGACTTCGTGCATGCCAAATGCATCACGCAACATGGCGTGCATATTTCCACCATGTTCAGTGCTTGCACCTACAGCTGTGGCCGGACGTGCTGAATTCGAGTCTTCAACGGGAGCTCGTACAAGCCTCTCATCATGATAAATCCAGTCTTTGTATTGGGGCCACATTCCTTTCCTCCTTGTCATGTGATCGTAAACCAAACTTGGGGGTGTCTCCTGTTACAATGACACATCTTACAGGGGCACATAATAAGTTTGTCTGGTGTGTCATAATTCCTAATTGCGAAGTCCACAAACGATATACATCCGTCTCTATATTCCTTCGTACCCCTAAACTTCTTCATCCAACTCTTGTCCATAGTGTTACTACGTAGGGTAGAAACAAATAATATATAAGAATTACCCTAATACACGTCATGCATTAATGGTAGGGACCCTAAATTAATTATCATCCACTTAAATGCACTTGGTAGATAGGAGACCATAAATTAAAAAAATATATATATCTAGGTTACGTGATTTTTTTTTTTTTTTTTTACAAGTTTTAAAATTTTTCTAACAATTACATAAGATAAATTTGCAAAACTTAGCTAATAAACTAAATTAAGACTAGCTAGTCCAAATTAAATGCACTTGGTTGCTAGGGAACCCTAAATTTAAATGACATATAACTATGTCACTTTTTCTTTTTTCTTTTTTTTTTTTTAAATAAAAAATTCTAACAATTACATAAGTTAAATTTGCAAAACCTAGCTAATAAACTAAATTAAGGCTAGCTAGTCCAAATTAAATGCACTAGGTTGCTAGGGGACCCTAAATTTAAGTGACATATAGCTATGTCACTTGTTTTTTTTTTTCTTTAGTTATTAAGATTTGTTTAACAATTACATAAGCTAAATTTGCAAAACCTAATAAACTAAATCAAGACTAGCTAGTCCAAATTAAATGCACTTGGTTAATAGGAGACCCTAAATTTTTAAAATTTAGCAATGTCACTTTTTTTTTTTTTTTTAATAAGTTACATTTAATTTTTTCTAACACTTACATAAGCTAAATTTACAAAACCTAACATAAATTAAGACTAGTCCAAATTTAAATGCACAATTGGTAGCTAGGGGTCCCTAAACAAAATAAATCTAGGTTATATTTTTTTTTCTTCTTGTTTTTTTTATAACATTTACACAATATATATGAATTAATATATAATTTGAAATAAATGGCCCACCCTAACAACCTAATTTGAAACTAATATATAACACTTAACAAAAGAAATAAATTGTAAACATTAATATAATTTAAACAATTAAAAAATTATATATATATATATATATATATATATATATATATATATATATATATATATATATATGAGAGCTGGATGTTGCATGCGGGAGAAAGGAGGAAGAAGAAGAGAAGAATGGGAAAAAAAAAAAAAAAAAAAAAAAAGAGAAAGGAGGAAGAAGAAGGGGGGAAGGGGACGCGTCCAGTGCACCTTCCCAAGGCCTCTTAGTAACGTGCCACAGTGGCATGTTATTAATTTGGTAAAGTGCCACAGTGGCACGTTACTAATTTTGTAACATGCCACAGTGGCACGTTACTATACTGGTGGTATTGTGATCGAGTCCATGGTATTGCGATTGAGCGCAAGCCGAGTCTTTGTTATTGCGATCGAGCCAAGCACTGTGGATAAATTTTTTGGGAACGTGTCAATTGACACGTTACCATTTGGTAACATGTAATCTATACGTGTTACGAAATTGTAATGTGTCAAGCTAACACGTTACCAAAATGTTAACGTGCCAAGTTGACACGTTAACACATTATAACGTGTCAAGATGACACGTTGCAGAATGGTAACGTGTGCAACTGACGCGTTACCAAAAGATAATGTGTCAATTTCACACATCATCTTTTTGTAACGTGGCAGTTTCAACACGTGACCAAACAATGACGTGTTGAAACTGACACGTTACTAAATATTATAGTAACGTGTTGGAAACTAAAATGTCACAATATGGTGACATATGTTAAGTGCCAAAATGTTTATATTTTAGCCCTTAAACTTATATGTGTTAATTCCTTAGTGTTGTTAGTTTATGCCATTTTATTCATTTTCTATATTTTCTGTGTCTTTGTAGGCCTTTGGAAGAAAAAAAAGAAAGAAAAGAGTTAGATATACACCAATGCCTAACTTGTTGCTTAGGAAAATCTATAGCTTAAGGAGTATACACTCATGCCCTTAGGTTGGCAAACATTAAATATACCGGTATGATTGGCGCATTGGCATATTGTTATCTTAATTAGTCTGATTAGTGGTAGATATCAAAACCTTAATCCTTTTTAGTTTTAGTTTATCTTGTATTTTAATTCTTTTTTTCAAAATTCAATCATGACAATTGAATTTTATCTTTTAATTAAATAGAAAATTACTTCTAAACCTAATTTAGTAATCCTCGTGAGATCGATCTCGTACTTGCTACACTATACTATCGTTTGATCATGTGCACTTGCGAGTAAAACATATTAAATATTATCTATTAATTTAGGTAGTATTTGGTACAACAACGTGGCAAAAAGTTGTGAACAGTTGCCACGTCACTAAACATCCTAATTTTTGTAGTGACTACTCACTTCCTTTTCCGTTCTCAATTTTTTTTTTTTTTTTTCTTTTGCCTTCTATAAAGTTTTTTTTTTTTTTTTTTTTTGAACGAAAATAGTGATAATTTCATTAACAACTCAAGAGTGAAGTACATATTGCTCAGAAACAATAAGAATCTGAATACACGTTGGTGGTTCCGTAAACCATACATTCTCCATGAATTGATTTGTTGCTAATCTTGCTAGGATGTGGGCAGTCAGGTTTACCTCCCTATGAACGTGTGAGATCGTCCTGTGGGAAAACTCCTCTTCGCATCACCCGCAAATTGGACCCAATCTTGTCCCAAACTGCAACAAAACTTTGTAGCTTCCAGGGCTGCTAATGCTTCGGCAGCTGCAAGTTCAACACACCACATGCGAGTGGAGCTCATTGCCACTATTAGCTTCCCCAAATGGTCACGTACTATCACCCCTAGCCCCCACCTCCCTTTACTTCAGTCACCTGCAGCATCCCAATTCGCCATTATCCATCCAGTCGGAGGTGCCATCCATTGGGATTGTCTAGCCGTAACACAAACAGAACAACCCACTGCGTGAGCTGCTTGAAACTCCATAAGAGCTGCCTTTGTGCATTGAACCACCTCTAGCGGAGGAGAGAATTGTCCTCCGTGAACCACTTCATTGTGTCTTAACCAAATCCTCGGTGCAATTCCGACAAACTGGAGTAACTCATCACTTTCACAACGCTGGAACATCTCTTCCACAATCTGGAAAAAAATTTGTCACGACAGGAACTCTTGTGGAAAATCCTAGCCCCGTCACTCCAACCATCCATGGCCGAAGGGCACTGCCAAAGGATGTGAACAGCCGTTTCATCATCTAGCTCGCACATTGGGCACTTTGGATCATCAATAATTTTTCTCTGGTGAAGATGTACACGAGTGGGTAGAATATCATGGCATGCTTGTTGTGCCAAATACTACCTAAATTAATAGATAATATTTAGTACGTTTTACTCGCATATGCACAAGATCAAACAATAGTATAGTGCAGCAAATACAAAATCGATCACACTTGGATTGTTGATTTTATTTTAGAATTAATTAAAATATCAAAATTGTCACTAGATTGTTATTGATAACATGGTAAGAAATAAAGATAAATAAAAAGTAAAGGTAGGGCTTTGATATCCACCACTAATCATGCTCAAATAATATAACAGTATGCCAATGATCCAATCATATTATGAATACCTAATGTTTGACAACTTAAGGGCATGGGTGTATACTCCTTAAGTTATTGATTTTCCAAAGCAACGAGTTAGGCATGGGTGTATACTCTAACTCTTTTCTTTCTCAAAGGATTTAGCATGGGTGTATACTAAGTTGTTCTTTAAGAAAGCATAAATCTATGAAAATCGACAAACACACGGAACCTACGGCATGGGTATATACTCCCGGTTTTCCATGTTGATTAACCCAAGAATCTGGTGTGAATTTCTTTTGTTACTCTTATTAAACCTAAGACTCGGTCATCCAAATTGATTTAATTAACTAATCCATACCACATGCATATAATGGCCAATCACATACATATGAAGAATTCAAGAAAACATGAATTAATCAAGTTAAGCAACACAATATGATTATCACAAAGGCGCCAATATTGAAATATTAAATAAACATAATTAGGGCTTCAATCTAGCCCTCCTTAAGAGTTAGTTATACATAATTAAAATAAAAGAAAAGGAAAAGTGAAAGAAAGAACCAAAAACTGCTCCTAAAAGTAGCCTCCAATACCTCTCCCCAAAGTTGTTTCTATTCAAGGATCATTATTCTCAGGGTTTAGAGGTCTATTTATAGGCTTTAGAAGTCCCTGTTACACTAGTAAACCTAGAAAATTCGTAGGGTTTAATCCTATTACGAGTGGGACTTCGAAAACCCCAATATGGAAGGAAAGGGCATTCTGGCCGCAGCTCTTTGTTCTCCAGTGCACGGGTGCGATCAATCAAAACCTTTGTGCGTTCGATCGCAGGTGCGCTAGAGAACAAAGAGATGCGGCCAAAATGCCCTTTCCTTCCATATTAGGGTTTTCCAAGTCCCACTCGTAATAGGACTAAACCCTATGAATTTTCTAGGTTTACTAGGGTAACAAGGACTTCTAAAGCCTATAAATAGACCTCTAAACCCTGAGAATAATGATCCTCAAATAGACACAACTTTGGGGAAAGGAATTGGAGGCTACTTCTAGGAGCGGTTTTTGGGAATACATACCGATGCCCTAGGTTCCGTGTATTTGTCGATTTCCATAAATTTATACTTTCTTAAAGAACAACTTAGTATACACCCATGCTAAATCCTTTGAGGAAGAAAAGAGTTAGAGTATACACCCATGCCTAACTCTTTCCTTAGGAAAATCAATTGCTTAAGGAGTATACACCTATGCCCTTAGGTTGGCAAACATTAGGCATTCATAATATGATTGGATCATTGTCATAGTGTTATATTATTTGAGCATGATTAGTGGTGAATATCAAAGCCCTACCTTTACCTTTTATTTATCTTTATTCCTTTCCATATTATCAATATCAATCTAGTGACAATTTTGATATTTTAATTGATTCTAAAACAAAATCAACAATCCTCGTGGGATCGATCTCGTATTTGCTACACTATACTATCGTTTGATCTTGTGCACTTGCAAGTAAAACGTACTAAATATTATCTATTAATTTAGGTAGTATTTGGCACAACAAGTTTTTGGCACCGTTGTCAGGGATTGTTTGATTTTGTTTAGAATTTTTTTTCCCTTTAATTTATTGTTGTTTTAAATTTTTCTGCTTTTCTAGTTTTTTCTGCAGTTCCCGTTCTGCCTCTAGAGGTGCGCTTGAGAGCCCATCTAGGGCGATCGAGCGCACTAGGGCGATCAAACGCACCTCCCGGTGCGATCGATCGCACATCCAGACCGCAGCACAGTTATCGTTAGGGGTGCAAAGGCGGTTACGGTTAGCGGTTAGTGGCAATAACCGCTAACCGTAACCGCCTTAGCGGTTAGTAGATTTTACTAACCGCAACCGCTAACCGCCTAGCGGTTAACGGTTAGCGGTTAACCGCCGGTTAGCAGTTAGCGAAATAGATAACCGCCCGCTAACCGCTTTTTTAAAATTGGGCTTTTTTTTTTGGTTTTTTGGGCTTTCTTTAGGGCTTTTTGGACTTATTTTTTTGGGCTTTTTTTTACCCTCATTTTTTTTTCTTGTATTTTTAATATCTTCTTGGGCCCAATTGCTATAAAAAGAGCCCATATTGAAAAATAAAAAATATTTGACCCAAAATTTACATTTACTTATACTTTAAAAAAATTTCCTTAAATATTAAATCATAACCGGTTAATTATTTAAATTCTTATCATATTTACTTATAATATTTTTTCTTTGAATTGAACTTAATATCTAATGGTAAATGGTAATGTTCAAATTCCTAAATCCTAAATTCTTAAAGTATCTAATAATGCTTTAATTAAATTGTAGACTTGTAGTTATAAGTAATATATTGTTTCATTCAATTGAATCAATTGTGATTATCATTGTACATGAATCATATGATTAACTTGTAGACTTATGACTTTTGAGTTATGTCATATTATATATGTATTATTTATTATTATATAATCATATGATTTAATGATCAAGTCATCATGTGATATAATCATATCAATTATAGTGATAATATATAAATTACTAAAATTATAATGATAATACATTAATACTTAAATTGTGTTTATAAGTAACACATTGGTCATTGTTTAATCCAATGTCAATTACTTAATTTGATATTATACGAATCATACCATTATTGTACATTAATAATATGATTCACTTGAAGTCTTGAATAAAATATTTGAATTGTCATTGAATCATATGATTAAGTATTGATATCATACATTTATATTATTCATATACATATGTAGACTTATATAGACTTATAAGTTTATAACATACATTGGAAATAAGTCTCTAGATATTTAATTGTTGTATTAGTATGAATTAGTATACTTATGAGTTATGTCATATTATATATGTATAATTTGTTATTATATAATCAAATGATTTAATGATCAATCGCATATGATATAATCATATAAATTATAGTGATAATATATTAATACTCAAATTGTGATTTAATTATTTTTTAAAAAAAATTGTGATTTAATGATCAAGTGATTATGTTATTTGTATATATATTTTTATAATTAATGATCAAGTGATTATGTTATTTGTATAAATATTTTTATAATTATAATTATAAAAATATATTATATAAAAAGGCGGTTAGCGGTTACGGTTAGTAGACCCAATAACCGCTAACCGCTAACCGCTAGGCGGTTATAGCGGTTAGCGGTTAGCGGGCGGTTTTTAACCGCCCGCCTTTGTACCCCTAGTTATCGTACTAATTATAGATCTGATTTTTTTTTTTTTCTTTTCATACAGAGTCAGTTGAGTCTGCATCTTCATAAGTTTTATTTTTAATTTTGTTTTTATTTTCCCTTTTAATTTTAACTTATTTTGTTATTTTATTCTTGTTTTCACACATGTGGGGCGGCATTCCGACCCCCCATAGACCATGTTCATGTTGCCATGACCCTTATCACCATGTTAGAGGATGTCCTACAATGAGACAAATTTTTAACAAATTTTATGGGCACATGAACACATCGTTCTCTAGACCGAGAAACGACCACTATTTTGATTCCTGTTACCCATCATGGAGCCATCAGTCCAATCTCTCATGGCAAGCTCAAGCTTCCAGAATTAATGCTCCACAATCTCATGGACTGCAACATCACTCATATCAGCAATTCTATGATCATGCATACTCCTCTCAATCAGCTCCACAATAGCAATATCAGGCTGAACCACCTCCTTTTGAGTTTTCTGAGAAAACATTAGCTATGATCAGTTCAGCAATTGAGGAGATGAAGAACACTCATTTGAAATTAGTTAAAAGGACAAAGGCCCATTGTACCAAAGAACAGATTTTCTCAAAAAGGAAGAGCCCCAAAGTCAGTCAGTTACCACTCTTCATGGACATTATACGGAGGAAGAGAGTATTTGCTATCATGAAGAGGAGTCATCTCCACAGTTATATGGTCAATCCTATTCTTGTCTTAGCCGCAATCCATTTTCAAGATAGTAGCTCATGAAGAGGAATCATCAACCATATATGATCATTCATATCAACAATATCAAGAAGAACCACCTCTTCCTAAGGTTTCTAAAGAGTTGCTAGATGTGATGGAGGAAAGCATGAAATCATTTGAAAGGATGGAGACTCTTGCATGCAATCATTTGAAAGGATAGAGGCTCATCTCAAGCAAATATCAGATATCCTCAATGAAGAAGAGTGTCAAAGTCAGTTGGTGGCCAATCCTAACGAGCACTACCTGGAGGAAGAGTGCACGTACTATCATGAGCAAGCTGTCACATTGAGGAGTGAAGAAGTGGTTGAAAATCAAGTGGAAGAGGGGAAGGAGGAGCAAACCAAAGTTTCACAAGAGCCACATCTGGAAAAAGAAGAGAGCATTGAGATTTCTTCAACATTAGCGCTTATTCCTACAATACCAAGAAGCCAGGAGAGAAGTCTGTTAGAGCTACCACATAATCAAATTGAGGACATCAAGATAAAAAAGTTCCCTGAGTTTTTTTCTTACTTTATTCCAGTTCATGATTCCCCACTGGATGAGAAATTGTTTGAGAAAACTCAGAGTGATCCTCTCCGATCTATAGACATTTGGAATCACCTTGCAATAGAAAAGATTCATTCCCTTTGGTGCAGGAGAAGAAAAGACTGGTGCTTCAAGTTTAAAGTGCCACAGTCTAGCTGAATACGTTAAACTTAGCACTTATGTGAGGCACCCCACAACATATCATGTTTATTTCCTTGTTTGGTTGTTTTTATTTTATTTTTATTATTAGTTTCTTTTTGTTTTCTATTGTTATTTTAGTCATTTGCTTTGTAGGGACAAGTGTGCTTCAATCCAAGTTTGGAGGTGTGCTATGAGCCATGCTATTCTAGATAGTTTCGTCCATATCCCAAGTAAATTATTTCCATGTTATAGACACATTGGGGACAATGTGTAATTTAAGTTTGGGAATATGGGAACACTTTACACACACACACACTTTGTCCCAGTTTCATTCTGTTCTTATTTTTGTTGTTTGTTAAAAAGAATATATATATATATATATATATATATATATATATATATATATATATATATATGCATGTTCATGTTTTCCTTAAAATTTTGGTTGATTTTAAAAATTGTTAATTAATTTCATTGGTGAGCTTAAAATTTTGAACATATGATCTGATAATTGAGTTTTTCAGTTTGGTTACTTGCTTAGGACAGTTGAGAATTCACATGTTTGATCTAATCTTACACAAGCACATTAGCACATAATTTGTGGGGTATGACATGAAGTCTGATGTGTGTGTTTCTATGTCTTGGGTGAAACTGGATGATTAATTAGATAGATACTTTGGCATATATATATGTGATAAAAAAAAAATAAAAAAAAAATGATCATTGATAAGCTTTTGACTAAGTAACTGGACTTCTTGCCTCAAAGCATTGAGTGTTCATGTCAAAAGGTGAAAAAATTTTGATTTGGTTAATGTCATGGTTAGTTTGGTTTCGTAGCCTTTTTTACTTGAGTTAGTAAGTCCTAAGGGTGTCTCTACACCTAATGCCCTAAAACCATCTGGTTTGGGAGTCATTAACTTAACACTCGTTACATGGGTCAATTAGAAAGCTTAAGGGAACCAAGCATTACACAACCTGACGAAAAAGAAAAAAAAAAATGCCATTGTTATTCATTCTAATGGGGATTTCAGTGAACTTTGAGATATTGAGGCATTGCACATTGGAAATAATTGGAAGCTTCATATTTATGTGCTAGTTTACTTTACACTGTTTCAAACTTATGATGCTTTAGCATGTCTTTTGTAAGTGGTTTAACTTTAAAATTCCAATTCATTGTGAAGATAGAGTTTATCTTTTTAAGCTTACTAATGAGTGAAAATCATGGTTTTGAGTGATATCTTAATCTTTGGATAACATGAACTCTTGCATGATGTTTTTGGGTAACATTCCTGAAAAACCCTCACGAGACTTCACTCGTCCTCTAGGAAATTCCTAGGGGTTTAAAAGGCTTGTTGCATATGCCAAATGCAATCGTACATCCCATGAAAGATGGATTTATCTTTTTGTTTTATATTTTTCATTTTGTTTTTAGTTTTGTATTACTAAGGGACTAGCAATTTGTAAGTTTAGGGGTATGTTAAGTGCCAAAATATTCATATTTTAGCCCTTAAACTTGTATGTGTTAATTCCTTAGTGTTCTTAGTTTATGCCATTTTATTCATTTTCTATGTTTTCTGTGTCTTTGTAGGCCTTTGGAAGAAAAGGAAAAAAACCTGAAAGTATTGAGCTTAAAGAGCAAATTTGGGAAAAGCTGAAGTCTCTGGTACTGTGATCGAGCGCACACAGACTGCGATCGAGCGCACACAGACTGCGATCGATCACAATACCAGAGACTTCAGCTTTTCCCAAATTTGCTCTTTAAGCTCAATACTTCCAAGTTTTCTTCCTTTTCTTCCAAAGGCCTACAAAGACATATAAAACACAGAAAATGAATAAAATGGCATAAACTAACAACACTAAGGAATTAACACATACAAGTTTAAGGGCTAAAATATGAATACTTTGGCACTTAACAATGCCTTCCATAAGAAATTTGTCTCCACATTTGGTATTGGTAATCTCCACAATCTTCCCCACACCTCACTATTCAGGCCACGAGACGAACACTCTGCGTGCCTCGCTTCTTCCACTTCTTTTTTCATATGGAAAGAATAAGTTTTACCTCCTCCGGAGAAAAAATCTTTTCCACCAAATCCTGGTTCCAACCTTGTGCCTCTCCAACAATGATTTCATCCACCGTTGCTGTTGGGGCTAAAATATTAGGACGGGATTGTATCTGAAAAGTGGATTTTTTATGAATCCACCTATCTTGCCATATGGGAATTTTTTTCCCATTACCGACCCTCCATATGAGTCCCTCCCGAAGCAAACTACATGAGCTTTGGATACTTCTCCATGCAAAAGACGGTCTTCTTCCTTGTTCGGCTTCTAGTATAGAGCAACTAGGAAAATACTTCGCCTTCATTATTCGTGCCATAAGACTATCCGGCGTCGTCCACATCTTCCAACACTGTTTCGCCAAGAGGGCCTTGTTGAAATATGTGAAGTCTCGAAAACCCATGCCACCTCACCCTTTTGGAAGCCCCATTCGACTCTAGCTCATCCAAGCTATTCTTTTGTCCTTCTCCATATGGCCCCACCAAAACCTTTGCATTAGTGAATTAATCTCCAAACACAAGGTTTTCGGAAGAAGAAAGACACTCATGCAATAGGTTGGAATGGCTTGTATTACTGTCTTCAACAAGATTTCTTTTCCAGCTTGGGAGAGCAATTTTATTTTCCAGTCTTGGAGTTGTTTCCATACTCGCTCTGTGATGTTCTGAAACATAGTTGTTCTTGATTTACCCACTAGGGTAGGTAGCCCCAAATAAGAGTCATATCTCTGAGTGGTTGGAAGCCCAACAATCTCCAAGATCTGGGTCTTTTCCAGCACTGGGGTATTTTTGCTTAAAAAAATTGTTGTCATGTTTTGGTTCATCTTTTGTCCGAAGGCAATCTCATACAAATGCAACATATCCACCAGATTATTCCATTGTATAGTGCTCGCCCTGCGAAACAACAAACTGTCATCGGCAAATAGGAGATGGCTAACATGGGGTCCCCTTTTGGATGTGGGTACCCCCATTAACCGTCCATCACTACTTGCTTTAGTCACCAATAAACGTAAGGCCTTAGCACAAAGCGAAAACAAATACGAAGAAATTAGGTCCCCCTATCTAATTCCCCTTGATGGAGTAATGTTTCCACAAGGCTTTCCATTCACCAGGATCGAAAATTTCGATGAGGTGACACACATCGTGATGAGGTGAACCCACCTTGTATCAAAACTCATTGTTGTGCAAATTTATTTAACTCGCAAGTGCACGAATCGTTTGTAGTTTAATGGATTGCAAGTGCGAGGTCGATCTCACAAATAATTGTATTTTTGAAAGAGCAATTTATATCTAAACTAATTAAATCATAATCTAGTTCCAAAAAGGTTTTGAATTTGGTTTCGAAAATTAAAAGATTAAACATAAAACAAATAAACTAAGTAAATTAATAGATAAAGGTACTAAGGATGCGGAATCCACACTCACCAAATCATAACAACATACTTTATGTTCATCAATATTAATCTGAAGTTCTCACAATTTAAATCTTATGTATGTTTTACTATGCTTCAAAGAATTAATCAAAACCATCTCATGTATCCATTCATTGACCAAAACACAAAAGGAATCCAAATTCAATTGAAACACCAGATGTATCCGTAGAACAAATCACAAAGGATATCCAATTTTTATGAGTTAAAAACCAAGCAATCAATTATGTGAAATTATCCTAAATCATCAAGTGTATCCTTGAATCACTACAAGATATCCAAGAATCATGCCACATATTGAAAAGAAGTAAAACAATTGAAATAATAAACCAATAAAATCAGAATAATAAAAACTTACAATAAAGCGATGTTGTTCTTCATCGGTGAGGCTTCATCCCCAACCTTAGTTAAGAATTTAGCTCCACATGACTATGAAACTAAAACCTAAACCTAAAGAAAAACTAAACTAAAAAAAAAGCTGTGGATTACATTCTGTCTCCAAAATTATATCCCAAAAGTAGTCTCTGGAATTGTCTATCTTTTCTTGAATGCAAAGAAGTCTATTTATAGGCTTAGGGAAGTCCTAGAAGCCTTATTAAACCTAGATACTTTGGAGGTCTGTCTTCCAGTCAAAATAGAAGTCTGAAATCGGAATAGGATTCGTCTAGATTTGTGTCCTTTTATTGCGAGGCAATTTTGGCATAGTAACCTTCCGAATTAGGAAAATCCTATTTCATACTGAACTATAATATTTTAAGTTATCTTTCCAATACCGCTTGAATCACTTCAATCCAATATTTGAGCAGAAAGTTATGGTGAAAATACTGAGACATATACAGAATCTGAATTTGAATCCAATCTGAAATTTAATCCAATCTGATCTTTAATCCGATTTAACCTTTTTCTTGGATTTGGTTAAACTTAACAACATCATCTTGGTCTTCTCAAAGTATGCTTTCTTCCAAACTTTACATTTTTCCCTTTAAAGCTATAGTTTTTCTTCAACGACCTACAAAATACTAAAAACACAAAATTAATACAAAATATTAAATAACGACACATCAAAAGGATTAACTAATGTAAATAAAAGGATCCAAATATGCAATATTTGGCACTTGTCACCCATCCTTCGCATAACCGCCTCCAAAAACCTCCACTCCACCCTATTAGAGGCCTTACTCATATCGAGTTTGACCGCCATAAAACCCTTCTTCCCCTTCATACCGGTATGTATAGTATGGAGCATCTCATACGCCGCTATAATATTATCATAAATCAAACGGCCTGGAATAAAGGCGCTTTGTATTGGGGAGATAATATAAAGGAGGACCTTTTTCAATCTATTAGCTAAGACCTTGAAAATTAATTTATACACTACATTGCACAGGCTTATCGGTCAAAATTCCGTGACGCATGACAGATTTTAATTTTTGGAATAAGCACAATATGAGTCAAGTTTAAAGCTTCAGGCATCACTCCAGAACTCAAAATCTCAAAGACAGTGTTAAATACCTCGTCTTCCATTATTCCCCAATTTGTTTGGAAAAAACCTGCTATGAACCCATCCAGACCCGGGGCTTTTAGGGTATTTGGTGAAGTGCAACACTAATCTCCTCTTTAGAAAATTCCCTCATCAATTCTACATTCATCGCCATTGACACCCGAATTGATATGTTGAAGACACAGTTCCATATCACCCGCTGCCCCTGCCAAAAACAAATCTGTAAAATAATTCACAAATGCCGTCTCCACCGGTTCCGAAGTCTCCCATAGCTGCCCCGTAGCATCCATGATTCTTCAATCAGATTTGTTCTCTGCCTTGCTTTTACACTTTCATGAAAAAAGCGTGTATTCTGATCTCTTTTTTAAGCCAATCCTCCTTGGCCCTTTGTCTCCATTGGGTGTCTTCTTTGTCCAAAAGGATTTGAAGTTCCTTTCGTAGTTTTTTCCCCTCCTCACATGCCACAACTCCGTCACTCCCTTGGAGGGTAAGAATTTTTTGTTTCAGCTCATTCATAGTTCTCATAAGAGCTTTCGGAGTTGCTGCCACTAGGTAAGTTTTTTTTTACATCCCTTTAATTTTGCATCCAACTTCACCCACTGACCGCCCCTTGCATTATTTTCATCCCAAGCACGTTGAATTACTTTGGTATATTCCTCTTCTAGGGGCTCAACTCTCCTCATAACGAAATTTTTTATGCCATTGTCGCCCCACAGACCTTCCATCCAAACACATAAATAGAGGGAGGGGATCGGAACCCATAGCAAACTCTATTTTAATTTCAGCCTCAGGGAAAAGCTCTCTCCATTCCAGATTCGCCACCCCTATCAAGTCTTTCTTTAATAAAATCTATGTCCTCCCTACAATTTTTCCATGTATATTTGGGCCCTGAGAAACCTAAATCCGTTAACTCACATTCCTCCAATACTTGCTGAAAATCTCTCATCTGACTTCTATTGCTTTGGCTCTCCACCCCCCCCCCCCCCCCCCAATTTTCAGATGGAGTTAAAATTTCATTAAAATCTCCGACGCATACCCACGGCAATGGGTTAAATTGCGCCAAAATTTTCAATAAGCATCATGATTCTTTATGATGAGCCACTTCCAGGTGTCCATAGAACCCCATAATCTTCCATGGAATACTACCCGGCCGAGCTTGAATAATCCCATTAATATGATGCTGGCTGTAATTTTGTATCTCTACATCGAAGTCATTCCTCCAAAGTAAAGCCAGCACCCCCCACCCCCCCCCCCCCCCCCTTCTCCCAATACAGTCTACCACAAATAAACCGGAATAACTAAGTTTGTACCTGATTAATTCCATTTTATTCTAGCGAAGCTTGGTTTCCATCATAAAAATCAAATTGGGTCTCTTATCCTGTACCAAATGGGTTCAAGTCTGCAACTACTCAAGGGTTCCCAAGCCCTCGGCAGTTCCAATTTAAAATCTTCATAGCGATCGGCGGGGCTGTCCCGCAGTCTCCGCCCTCCTCAATCCATAAACAATCGCTGAATTACCACTATTTCTTCCCTTCTCCTCCATTACCTTTCCTCTTCTTCAGTGCATGTACATCCACATCCTCCCCATATTTCCGTTTCCACGTGATCAGAGCTTTTTTTGGATTACGGCTGGCTTCCTGGGCTGCTTGGACTGTCCGGGCTACATCAGCAATAAGTGGGCCTATATAAACGGATCCCCCAGGAATGAATTTCTGGCCCATACTCCCTATTAGATACATAGGGCTTTCTTTCATAGAGCTGTTACGGCCTTTCCACGTGATCACCCACCCTCTAGCTCCTCGACAACAGTGCCCATAATGGAGCTTTCCATTTGTGCATTCCTTGTATCATGCCCCCGCATCCCTCCATTATTGTCACCCTAAAAATCTGATGATTGACCTTCAGTTTCAAACGCTCCCCACACATTCAAATCCCCCATATTTGCTCCATGATTTCCGCCACTTATTCTGCTTCCTCCCCTTCGGGAACGGTCAGTCTGGCTAGCCGAAATCTCCTCATCGGAATCCTCCATGTCAATAGGAGCACTAGATTCATGGTTTCGCAGCGTACTCATTTTCTCACACCCTGCCAGTCCATGTCGATTAACCCCGCACTGGAAGCAATACTTCAGAAGTCTCTCATATTGGAAATCAATCCGGTGGACACACCTTCCAGTTTCATCATACGTCCTCTTGATAGGGGCTTGGATAAATCTATTGAGATTTTGACTCTCAAATATTTTTCAGTTTTTCAAAAATTGACTCTCAAATATCATACGTCCTCTTAGTCAGTTTTTTACTCTCAAATAATTTTCAGTTTCTCAAAAATATAAATCTACATAGAAGAGGAAAATATGACTTTCCAAACCCTAAACCCTAAATCCTAAATCCTAAAAAAAAATAAAAATAAAAAATGTTGAGTAGCACTTCTATACACGTAAAGCTATTTTTATTGGGTATAACATGGACTAACACTTACATGTTAGAATTTCTATTAAAAATCCTAATTACTGGTGTACAAAAGGAAAGATTTAATAATAGAGTATACCTTGAGGAGTGTTTGATTAATTTTAAATCTTATAAAGTGATTTGATAAAAATAGCAGCGGTTTTTTTTTTTTTTTTTCATAACTTTTTAGGTACTAAAAATATTTTTTAAGTTTCCTAATGCAATCACAAATAGGCTCTTAAAATGGCATCTCGACCACATTTCTATTTCCTTTGTTTTCAGGAAACCAAATATATTAGGCTTAATTTTCTTCAAATTTGCCGACTGTTTTCTATTGTTCATGGCCTTGAATGACTTTAACCCGCATTAAAAGTAATACTAATAACTTCTCAAATTTCACAATCCATCTTTGGATTAGAAGTGAAAAAAGATCAAGGAATCAAGTCTCTATAATATAATGTGATAGTTTCACTAACGAGATCCTGCTTTGTGAATTTGATGCAGAACTTTATATCAATGTATGTGTTCAAGTTTTTTGGTTTTCTGGAGAGCTAATGTGAGCTCAGGTACTCGATCTATGAATTTGGAACTTTCACTTCCATCGCATTCGCATCTAATGAAATTTTGAAAACCATTGAGCATACACGTACGAGTAATATAGAAAGTACATTCGAATCTCACATTAAAAAAATATCATAAGTGTGAGTGATTAATATAGTATGGTCGGCTCACACCCATAACTCATAAGCTTAAACTTTTTAGATTTATAGGCTCATTAAAAACTCCCAAAAGTATCAATTTTCGTATACTTGTTTTTTATTAAAAAGTTAATACACAATTAAATGAGTGTTAAACAGCATCCATCACTATGCTCATCGCTTAGTTTAATAACCCACATGAGGGGGATTTAGTGCATCAAAGGCGCACACATGAACTCGTGCATGTTACACATGGCATGTTTTTGGTAGAAATTTACATCTATAATCTATTATTGGGTCAACCATCAATTTTTGGAGGATAGATCGATGTAGCTGGCCATCACAAAAAGCAAGCTGTTTATTAAGTGGATCGGCATTATATATGCCATTATTTGTGGGGTTAATTACTATTTCTATTTTAGACCTCAACCCAAATTTCCCAATATTCCCTTTTGAAAATATGGAAAATATAGAGGAATGAATGAATCATTGCCCCTATAATCTAATCATCAGTCGTGGATGTTGAGTGACCTCAAGAAAATTGTTAAAATGGTTATACATGTATTAAGGTAAGAGTTCAACTCTTAAAATGTGAATTCTTAATTCCATTAGTACTAACTGTCTTGGGTCTCACTGATGTCGTAATGGAGCTAAGACAAGCTATGATTCGTTCGAATTTGAGCAAGTGCATGTAGTTCCCACCATTTAAGCCCATATTGTATGATTCTCAATGAGTAGGTGCAACTATAATCATATCCAGGTAAAATAGATCCAGTTGATCTTTTTCACTCACTTTTTTTTTAATAAAAAAATAAATAAGCCTAGAATCCACTAGACACATAACTACCGCCCATATAGATTATATTGACATTGATAGTAATCATTTCATAGTCAAGATTTAAAGTTAATATGCATTTAACATAGTACATAATACTACATCATTTAAATTTTATAAAAATGTGCTAATATTGACATTATGTATACCGTTAAATACAAACTTTAAACCCTAATCATGAAATATATTAAATTATCTGCTTAATTATGATTATACGACCTATGATTGCAAAGCCATGATGAAATCACTTTCAGCCTGACCGTTTTTATGTTTTTTTTTTTGTAATTTTTTTATCCCTGTTTCTTATATATTTGATGCTTTTAAAAAAACAAAGAAAAAGGAAAAGAAAAGCCAAAGGAACTTAAATTTTTTAAAAAGATAGTATAAAAGATTCAAAGGCTTTAGTTTCCTAAAGTGAGGATAACTTGTAATTCAAGATTTATCAACACAACAGACAAATGCCTATAAATTCTGGCTTTTAACAAACTTTTTTTTCCTTGAAGTTTTAACATCAAAGTTTTCTTTAATGGAATTTTGATGTCCACCTTTTTTTCTCACTTTTGTTAACAAACTTTAATTTAGGTTGTTGAGATAACTCACATTTGTAACAATTGATTAAGATTGACAATTTTTTATATGACGCACGAACTTGATACGTACTTAACACAAAATTAAAGGGTTAGAGCAGTAGCAGCAGATGTCCTATATATGATTCTCTTCCTTATGTTTAAGAAAAATTTCAAAAAAAATCACAAAAACCTACTCACATCAGATCCTCTATATTTAACCAACTTTCAAGGGTTGTTAAAGTGTTTCCTAATGTGTAGAAAACCAAAAGTGGTTCCCTATAAATTATTTTAATATTAACATTACTCTTTCCACTCTCATCTTTCATCTATTTGTTTTTAATTAGAGATTTTGTTGGTATTTTGTGAAAAAAAGTGAGGGTAAGTAGGAAAATTGTATTTTTGTAAAAAAATAATATTTTAATGGTATAGAGAAAGATAAGGAAAGTTATTGTTAAATATATTTTCAAAATGAAGTAAAAAGTAGTTTTGTGCCCTAAACGTAACAACAATCAAAGGGAAGCTGCTGTTAGTGCTCTTAGGGATGAGGAGTCTAATCCATTAAATTAAATGAGTTGAGTTGAGGTTGACCTATATGATCTTATATTTATACTTTGACACTACCTGAATTCGACACACGATATAATTACAAGTAATTTTTGACATTGTTGGGGAGAAAATCAATAAAGGAGAGTTTTACTTTAATTGGCCCATTTAGAGGCTCCCACTGAGATAACAGTTATCAACATTGGTATGGACCTTGACGAACCATCATACCATGGGAAAGCCCTTATGACGAGCCTAAGCAAGGCTCGTCACTAATGATCCACAAGTTGACTGGGCTAGGCTAAGCCCCACATGACGAACCATCTCACTGCACACGATGGGCAATACGAAAGAGCCGCAAGGAATGCCATACCTCGCCTACCAAACCCCTAACTCAAGCAAATGTAGATGTCCCATCAAGAGAGATGCATGTCCCATCGCAACAGTAAAGCGTCTAATCAAGTCAATCCCCGCTGTAGAGAGCATGGGAACCGGCTCGAGTGCTGCTGCTATACGGTCAAGGCAGAAAACATGAGTTTTCTGCCTTCCACTCAAATGCTGCCACCTCATATTATTTCATCATACAAAATAAGCTTGGTTTCACAGGATAATAACCCAAATAGCTTCTGCTCATAAAAAAAAAAAAAAAAAAAAAAAAAACCCAAACAGCAGACTTTCACCGAGAAGCTTGGTTTCACGCCGCCCCCTCCCCGGAAGAGACGCCGCCACCTCCCGCAGAGCCCACGCCGCCCAAGCCCACACCGCCCAGCTTTCCACCGACCAGCCACCCAGCTCCGCCCACGCCCAGCTCCACCAAGCCCACGCTGCCCAGCTGCTCCGACAGTTCACCACACGCGTTGAATTTTCGAAGTCGATTTCAGGTGATTTCGAAGCCGATTTCAAGCGATTTCAGGCTATTTCGACTTCCAACAGTGGGTTGCTAGGCGGTGGGTAGCCAGCTGGGCAGTGGGCAGCCGGCTGGACGTGGGATCGGCCTGGGCGTGGGTGCAGGGGAACGACTTGCTGGTCTGGGGAATGGCCTGCTGGGCGGGGGCGGTGGGAACGGCTTGCTGGGTGGTGGTCAGACTGCTGGGCGGGGGCGGTAGGAACGGCCTGCTAGGCGGGGCGGTGGGCAGTGGGCAGCCGGTTGGCACCTCGGTGGGCAAAAAGCAGGGGGTGGGTTTTTGGGTTTCACTTTGTAACCATGGTTTCATTTTAAGAGGGGTGGTATATTCTGATGTGGGTAAATACATTTTGTATGTTAAAACAAGCTGATGTGTCATCTCCTGGTTGGTGGGCGTAAATTAGGCCATTTATGCCATGACCGAACGGAAGATATCCCCAACCGGCTCTCCTAGCACAACCGATGGGCCACCCCCTACAAAGGCTATGTTGGGTCAATCCCAATGACCCACATGTCGCTACCTCGATGACGAACAAGCGGCGCAAATCCCCAAGAAGATGGATGGTGTACAAGGGGCATCATCGTGAATCGTAGGATAATGTGACTTTGGTGGCCTTTGACTATTTAATGCATATACGTATAAAAGGGGGCTAATTCAGTAAAGAAAGGGATAGGATATGTATAGGATATGTATGAAGGTAAAAAAAAAAGATTCATTCAATAAAAAGAGAGAAGAGAATTCAGTTCAAGGTGTTTTTTCCTTTTCATGCTCTAATTAGTGTTTATCATCATTGAGCTTGTGTGTTACACCAAGAATTACCAATAGTCGAAAACTGTGTTAACAGACATGACTCGTGAATTCAATACAAATTTAATACAAAATATTAAAGGGTTATAAATATATACATCGACATGACCTAAATCTAACACCTAACATGCAAACAAGAACCGTTAACATGCAAACAAGAATTATCACCCTGCGATTGATACATGGGCAAAACTGAAAATTCTACTTCAACTGGTGTAAGGGCAGCATAAAATCCTGACAAATTCATTTTAATTCATAAATATATTGTTTGTCAGATTTTCTCCTTATTGATTTTGTTCCCACATCATCGTCTTTATATTTTAAAATATAATAATGTCAGCACGTAATTGAAGCCAAAAAAAATAATGACTTATTACAACTGCCAACTTTCGAGAAATGGTAAGAAAAAAAATTAAAAAAATAATGGGACACGTTACGTTCCTCCACTAGATTTGCATGAAATATTATAATAAGATTTTGAAACTAGTTTTTTATTTATCGAGGAGGGTGCGAAAAATAAAAGCCCAGCATGTGACATCGAAATTAAATTAATGTAGTCGAAAGAATGAATTAATTACCTTTGGAAACAATGAAACCTTAGTGTATCAATAATATTTAAATGGCACCTAATTTATTTATGAAATGCTCACAGACCCAGAGGTACAAAAGGCCAAAATTGATGATCATTTGAACTCTCAAAGTGTGAATAATAAAATAAAATAAAAAGCCGACAACGGAAAATATAAACCATTAACACTCCTAGGATTTTGGAACTTAATATTTTTTTTAAAAAATATATGATTATTGTAATTATTTTATGAATTGCCACATGGCTGTCCTATAAATGCTCCATTGGGTTGTGTGTTCCTCTTACAACCTCCTCGTATCTTAAAGGGAAGCAAAGGGTCAACTTTCTAAAGTGAGGGTTGCTTTTGAAGCACTAGCGTTTACAATCGCCCACAAAGTGCCTATGGATCTCCTCCCTTCTTATTTTTCAATTTTTGTTAACTAGTTCATATTTTAAAAGAGACATGATGAATGATGCTCTCCATAAACATTTGGCCGAAAAAATGTGTAAGTGTGTTGAGTTTGTATATAGATTCATTTAATTAAACGGATCAAACTCATCAATCCTAACACAACATGACTCCTTAACTCGTTTAATAATTATGGAGGGTTGCATTGATTCAACTTGACCTGCATAACTCATTTTAATAAACATATCATGTTAGGTTGACCCAAATACGACATGTATATGAATTTAAAAAAATTATTTTATATGATTGTATATTTTAAAAACGAATTTTATCCTTTTTAGAGTTTTGTTGATTAACTGTAAAAATATTCTAATTTAATTTATATGAATTATGCATGTCACTTTATGAATTAAGTGAATAAATGGGTTAATTCGAGCCAACCCTGGTTGATTTTAAACCGATTAAATTTGTGTCAAGTTTGTGATTTCTTGTCAAAATTTGTCTAAGGGCTAATCTATATGTACCGTACCTAAACTCATAGTACTCTTCTTCTCTTTTTTTTTTTCAAAAATAATAATAATAATAATCATCATAATAAAAATAAAAGAATATATATATATATCTTCATGTGAGGGGTCCAATTCCCATAAAAGTTCAAGTGCATGCACGTGAATACTATCATCACAAACTCAAAAAAAAAAAAAAAAAAAAAAAAAACAACTATATCATCGCAAACTTTATATCATACGTGGAAACATGCATGATGCATCCATCCTCCAAAAATTATTAAAAAAAAAAAACCAGTAGAAATTAAGGAGCGTGTGGATGAACAAAGAGGATTATATTACATGATATATGGCAAATGGAGATTGTAATTTTCACCAATATACATGTACAAGTTGGATAAGGATTCTACCACTTTAAAGAAATTATAAATTTTTAAATTATGTGAATTTAGGCCGTATCTTGCATTGAATATTGTAAAAAATGCAACCTATTATATGACATGTTACTAATGAGAATTTAGTATATTTTTATTAGGTTTTCACGTTTCATATTGTATAAAAGCATTAAATTAAAAACTGTCTTTTAATTTATTGAAGAAGAAACGTCTCTTTTAAAAGTAAAGAAAAACATTTTATAACAAAAATTCTTTTTGGCTGGTTCTCTAACTAATAAGTATCATTTTTCAAATTGTTGGATGTAAAAAATGGCTTGAATTTTGATAATTATACAAATTATTTAAAATTAGATGGAATCTTATTACGTAAAAGTTACTCAACAAGCAAGAGATCCCGTAGCCTTTCAAGCATCTCATTGAATATTTGAATACTCAAAGGTGTGTAGTAAAGGATGAAGGCAATTACATTATTACAAGTTGGCCGATCCATGACTTTTTCACCTCCAACTCAAACAGGAAAGAATAAAAGACAATCTTGTATCACAAGATAATGAAAAGCACCAACTTCCATTAGCCCCACTCTTCCTCCACCAAACCCACAACCTCAACTGAAAAGGCCCCCCCATCTCCAATGGATCCACCACCTCTCCCACCCCTCCCCACCGCCGCCGCCACCACCAATGCCACCACCATCCAAGCGAACTACCCAGACTCGGCCGACTCCTCCCCGCGCTCCCGCCACGCAGAAACCAGCTGGCTCGACGAGCCTCTCCCTCCTGTCCCAGGCGCCAAGCTCCGCCTCATGTGCAGCTACGGCGGCCACATCATCCCCCGCCCCCATGACAAATCCCTCTGCTATGTCAGCGGCGAGACCCGCATCGTGGTCGTCGACCGCCACTCCTCCCTCTCGGACCTCTGCTCTCGTCTCTCCCACACTCTCCTCAACGGCCGACCCTTCACGCTCAAGTACCAGCTTCCCCACGAAGATTTGGACTCCCTTATATCCGTCTCCACCGACGAAGACCTGGAGAACATGATCGAAGAGTACGACCGTACGACCTCAGGGACGAAATTGAAACCCGCTTCACGTCTGCGTTTGTTTCTCTTTTTCTCCAAGCCCGAGGCTGCAGCCTCCATGGGATCGCTCCTCGACGATGCCAAGTCCGAGACGTGGTTCGTCGACGCGCTCAACCATGCCGGGCTACTTCCTAGAGGGCTGTCTGATTCAGCAACTGGGTGCATGTTAAATCTCGATGGGGTTCGCGGTAGTGATTCTTGCAACGATTTGGAGGCTCAGGTAGCTGATAATTCTTTGGGTGATAATAACAAACAGGTGACGAGCAATGTTCATGATGTGCATTCGATGCACGATTCACCTATGGTGGAGAACTCTTCATCATATGGGTCATCTTCTTCGTCGCCTTCCATGTCTAACCTGCCTCCTATTCGTGTTCGTGTTGAGGATCAGAAGCTTGGCATGGAGGAACAGTTTGCGCAGATAAGTTTTGCGCCAAGTGGGTTGAAGCAAGATGATACGTTTGGTGTTTTGTCTGCTCCTCCTCCTTCACTTCCTACAGTTATGGCTTCTGCAAGTACTGCGGCGTCAGCGGCTATTCCTACGGCTGTTTCTAATGAGACGGCGAGTCGGGTTTTCTCCGATGATGAGAGATCGGATCAGGGGGTTCCGGTTGGGTTTCGAAAGCCTCCATTGCCGCTGCAGCCAGTGCATATGAAGGCTTGTGGAGGACCTGGAGGTTATAGTCTGCCTTCGCCGGATTCGGTTGCCAGGTGCGTATATATCGCCAATTTTTTCTATTTTCTATCCCTTGATTGTGCTAGTTTCTTTCTCTGATTGCTCATGTCATAATCTGAAGAAATTCATAATCAGAGTGAAGTTATTTTTGCCTTTTTTGTTCACTGCGACGAGTATTTCTGAAATTATTTGATTTGAGCCCAACAATGGTTTCCATTTGAAACAGAGGGGAAGATTGAAAATTAACCTGATCCTACCTTTCCCTTTCTGATCTTGAAAACAATAATCTCATTTTGAATTGGTTAGTTTTGTTAAATCAGCTCTTATTATTTAATTTTTTTTAAAAAAAATACTATATATAAAACAAGTATCCACGTTACATCCACCAAATGCTATGAGAGATCACACCACATCAACCCGGTAGTGTGATCTCTTTAATTTATATTATAACACTCTCCCATGTGAGGTCAAACTGCAAAACACTTAGAATATGTAATTAAGGGGGTGTTTGGCAAATGGGATGGCCTAAACACTGTAGTTGATGTAGATTGATGTAAAAAAAAGTAAGAATGTTTTGTATAAAAAAAATGAAAAAGTGGTATGGAAAAGTGAAAACGTTTTGTTTTGTAGTGATTTTTTTATTTGAATAATAATAAAAAGTGAATGATTTGATATTAAAAGTGAAAAAGTTTAAATGTTTTGATGTTGATTTTTTTGGGAAATGGTGATGAACAGTATTTGGGCCAACCCTATCCCATTACCAAACAAAGCCTAAAATTGGGGAAAATAAAGGAGACAAACTCCGATATCATGTTAATCATCTAATTTATATTCTAACAATTTTCATCGTTCCAACTATCCAGCGATAGTAGCATTGCATCTGCGAGCTCCGTCTCAAAACCTTTGTACTATCAAGACCAAGTTCATGCTGCCCATAGAGACAACAGATCTCCTAATAGCCCAAGTACAAAGAATGAGATTCCTGATTCAAGTTCCCGAACCACCCAACAGCAACAAGTTCAGGATTCTGGCTACATTTTGGATCAACAGCAGCAACAACAGTTTCTTCATGCCAGTGCACATTACATGCCTCACCCTGCAGCCACAGGTCAAGCGCCAATGTCATCTTACTACCAAGTGTATGCTCCAACTTCACAGCAGCAGCTTCATCACCCAACAGATCAGCAACATTCGTTGTATGTAATGCCCTCTGTTGCACAGGCACAATCATACAACATGTCTATGCAATCTAACATAGCCGACACGACCGGAGCGGCTGCACATCCTGCCATGTTTGCTGCCTCTGCAGCTTACAAGGATGCAATTCCACCCATCTACCCCACAAAGACGACGACCGCTGCTAAGTCGGAAATGGCTTCCAGCATATACAGAACAGCTGTGGCGGCAGCGAATCCTCAATTTGTTCAAGTCCCATCTAGGCAGTTTCAGCAACAATATGCAGGGTTTCATCCATCTCAGTCTATAGCTGTTGCTTCATCTGCTGCTGGGAATTATGGGTTTGAATACACCAACCATCCAAATCATGAACAAGTTTACTACACTCACCAAGCTGCTCCATTGCCTCCTCAATACCAAACCATGACAGCAGCAGCTGCTATAGCATTATCAGATGCTTCAAACCAGCTGCCTACAGAGTCTCTGCAGCAGATCAGAACCTCACAGCCACTCTAGTTCAACTAGGCAAATAAATACAATTTTGAAAGGGATAATAAGCATACTTTCTTCATTCTTCCATGTAGCCATTCTCTTGGGAAATGAAGGTGGTTGATGCATCAGATCATATGGTAAAAATCTTCCATGTTTAACTAATACCATCAGGCAAGGTCCAGGTTAATATATATCTGCAGATAATTAAATTTGAACTGTTGGAAAAACTACTGAAAATGTGCTGTAATTTTTTGTTTTTTTAGCAGCTAAACTAAATCCAATAATCTTTCACTGTTGAGTCACATGGAAGCTCCAAAGATGTTAGTCCAACAAACTCATGAATGTCATGACTGACTTCCATTTGGGTATCCTATAAAACACTC